>NC_135821.1:13509400-13564400 GCF_964213995.1 Mustelus asterias
TGTACAAGATGTTGAGAGGTATAGATCGGGTGGATTCTCAGAGGCTTTTTCCCAGGGCTGAAATGGCTGCTACGAGAGGACACAGGTTTAAGGTGCTAGGGAGTAGGTACAGAGGAGCTGTCAGGGGTAGGTTTTTCATTCAGAGGGTGGTGGGTGAGTGGAATCGCCTGCCGTCAGTGGTGGTGGAGGCAAACTCGATAGGGTCTTTTAAGAGACTTCTGGATGAGTACATGGGACTTAATAGGATTGAGGTTTATAGGTAAGCTTATATATAAGCCTAGGTAGGTAGGGACATGACCGGCGCAACTTGTGGGCCGAAGGGCCTGTTTGTGCTGTATTTTTTCTATGTTCTATGTTCTAACCTGCACATCTTTGGACACAAAGGGACAATTTAGCACGGCCAATCCACCTAACACTCACATCTTTCAGACTGTGGGAGGAAACCGGAGCACCTGGAAGAAATCCACGCAGACACGGGGAGAATGTGCAAACTCCACACAGACAGTGACCCAAGCCGGGAATTGAACCCGGGTCCCTGGTGCTGTGAGGCAGCAGCGCTAACCACTGTGCCGCCCCATAGTTAGTCTGAAAGAATTCAAAGGAGTAAAAGCATTTCTAACATCAGCGTAACTACTTTAAACACCCAGACCGGGCCCCGTATTGGACACTCCACCATCTGTCATGACAGATGGTAGAATTTGAATTCAATTTTTAAAATTTGGAATTAAGAATCTACTGATGACCATGAAACCATTGTCGATTGTTGGAAAAACCCATCTGGTTCACTAATGTCCTTTAGAGAAGGAAATCTGCCGCCCTTACCCGGTCTGGCCTGCAGGTGATGCCAGAGCCACAGCAATGTGGTTGACTCTCAGCTGCCCTCTGAAATGGCCTAGCAAGCCAATTAGTTGAAGGACAACTAGGGATGGGCAATAAATGCTGGCCAGCCAGCGACGCCCATGTCCCACAAATGAATCTTTTTTAAAATCCAGGCTTGGGCTGACAAGTGGCAAGTAACATTCACGCCACACAAGTGTCAGGCAATGACCATCTGCAACAAGAGAGCATCTAACCGTTGCCCCTTGATATTCAATGGCATTAGGGCAGCACGGTGGCACAGTGGTTGGCACTGCTGCCTCACAGCACCAGGGACCCGGGTTCGATTCTGGTCTCAGGCCACTGTTAGTGTGGAGTTTGCACATTCTCCCCGTGTCTGCGTGGGTTTCCTCCGGGTGCTCCGGTTTCCTCCCACAATCCAAAGATTTGCGGGTCAGGTGGATTGGCCGTGCTAAATTGCCCCTTTGTGTCAGGGGGATTAGCAGGGTAGGTATGTGGGGTTCGGGGGAATAGGGCCTGGGTGGGATTGTGGTCGGTGCAGACTCGATGGGCCAAATGGCCTCCTTGTGCACTGTAGGGATTCTATGATGCTATGATTACCATCACTGAATCCGCCCACTGTCAACATCCTTGGGGCTGCCCTTGACCAGAAACTGACCTGAACCCAGCCACATAAACACTGTGGCTACAAGAGCAGTTCAGAGGCTAGGAATACTGCGGCGAGTAACTTAACTCCTGACTCCCCAAAGCCTGTCCACCATCTACAAGGCACAAGTCAGGAGTGTGATGGAATACTCCCCACTTGCCTGGATGGGTGCAGCTCCAACAACACTCAACACCATCCAGGATAAAGCAGCCCCGCTTGTTTGGTACCCCTTTGATAAAAATTCAATCCCTCCACCACCGACGCTCAGTAGCAGCAGTGTGTACCATCTACAAGATGCACTCCTGGAATTCACAAAGACTCCTTAAGCGCCACCTTCCAAACCCACGACCACTTCCATCTAGAAGAACAAGGGCAGCAGATACCTCGGAACACCACCACCTGCAAGTTTTAAGTTTAAGTTTTCAAAGTTCATTTATTAGTGTCACAAGTCGGCTTACATTAACACTGCAATGAAGTTGCTGTGAAAATCCCCTAGTCGCCACACTCCGGCACCTGTTCGGGTACACTGAGGGAGAATTTAGCACGGCCAATGCACATAACCTGCACATCTTTCAGACTGTGGGAGGAAACCGGAGCACCCGGAGAAAACCCACGCAGACACGGGGAGAACGTGCAGACTGCGCTCAGACAGCTCTGAGAACCAGCAGCAAGTTTATGGTGATTTTTGCTTTAAAACATTTAGCATCAAAGTTGCCCTTTTCTCATTGAATTCTCCCTTATTTTATGAAGCCATGGTACGCTTAATTACACGACACTTACAGGAAGATCGGCATTGTGTGCTGAGTTACTTTGGCATTAGTTATTCCTGTGCAGAGGAATGCAAGTTTAAGATGGAAGCTATTTCCTTGGTATTTGGTTGATTTGTATCACGGGCTGGTTGGAGTACCACTGTGATCCTGATGGTGGCGATGTTAAGCTGTTCAAACTCCATTGTTCCAGCAGTTCCAGGGACATCATGGGCCCGATTTTACCATCAAGTTGCGCCCGCTTTCAGGCGGGGAAAACTTGGTGAAGTCGGGTGTGAGGTGATTAGCGCGATCCGCGCCCGCCTCCGCGCCGGTTCCCCCTTTACCAAGGCCTGAAAATGGCCGCAATTGCGACCGAAACGGGCGCAACGGCCATTTGAATGCATTTAAACTGATGCAATGGGCTGCATGCCCAACCTTCCTGGCACTTCCCCCTTTACCCACCCCGTTCGCCAATCCAGAATCGGCGCAAAACAGACTTGCTCCACAACATTTGGAATATTGTGTGCAGTTCTGGTCACCTCACTATAAGAAGGATGTGGAAGCGCTGGAAAGAGTGCAGAGGAGATTTACCAGGATGCTGCCTGGTTTGGAGGGTCGGTCTTATGAGGAAAGGTTGAGGGAGCTGGGGCTGTTCTCTCTGGAGCGGAGGAGGCTGAGGGGAGACTTAATCAAGGTTTATAAAATGATGAAGGGGATAGATAGAGTGAACGTTCAAAGACCATTTCCTCGGGTGGATGGAGCTATTACAAGGGGGCATAACTATAGGGTTCGTGGTGGGAGATATAGGAAGGATATCAGAGGTAGGTTCTTTACGCAGAGAGTGGTTGGGGTGTGGAATGGACTACCTGCAGTGATAGTGGAGTCAGACACTTTAGGAACATTTAAGCGGTTATTGGATAGGCACATGGAGCACACCAGGATGATAGGGAGTGGGATAGCTTGATCTTGGTTTCAGATAAAGCTCGGCACAACATCATGGGCCGAAGGGCCTGTTCTGTGCTGTACTGTTCTATGTTCTATGTTCTAACAGTCCGATTTGGGCGCTCCATCAGTGAGGGTTAGTGAGGAGGGAAGTGCCGTGCGTCTGACGGCTCTCTGCTTGAGATGGGTGGCAAGTGGGAAGGGGGGGTCCGCTGCCACTCTGCCTGAGATCAGTGAGGGGAAGGGGGGGGGGCACAATCGGTCTGGGTGGCGGGAGGCAGTGGGGGGGATAAGGGGGTCAGTAATGTTGTGGGGGTGGGGCAATGTTTGTGGGGGCCGGGGGGGGAGGCATTATCCGGCCCAGGAGCGATGTGGGAGGGGAGCCGCGTTCTATCATTTTTTTTGTCTTGCGCATGCGCAGTGGGAGGCTCCGATCGGAGCTGCAGGATTTTGGGTGCGTTTGAAGCCCCGCCCACAGCGCGATTCGGAATCACTGATATTCTCTCGGGCTGAGTGCGTATGGGGGCGCCTGAGAACGGGACTAAAAGTCGGATCTGAAACACACCCAGTTTCAAGTCCGCCCAAAGCACTTAGAATTAAATTGGCAAAATAGGACCCAATGGGTCCTCCATCTGGAACACTGAACAGTCATTATCGACCTAAGACACCGAAATATTCTCAAAAGATAACTGGATACTTGCAATTAGTGCTCCTTCGAAATGGATTTGGAGAATTGAATATCCAATTCAACAACACACTTGCATTTATATAGCACCTCGGAAAAGGTTAAGATGTTCTAAGGACCTTGACAGGAGCAAAGTTTGACAAGAGGGAGGTTTGCAGTGGGGTTCACCAGGGGTCGGTGCCAGAACCCTTGCTCTTCCTGATATTCCTGATATTTATTAATGATCTCCAAAGATTAGGTGGATTGGCCATGCTAAGTTGACCCTAGTGTCAGGGGGACTAGCAGGGTAAATATGTGGAGTTACTGGAATAGGGCCTGGGTGGGATTGTGGTTAGCACAGACTCGGTGGGCCGAATGGCCTCCTGCTGTACTGTTGAAATTCTATGGATTCTATGATAAGTCCATGAACAAGGGGGTTGGCCAGGAGAGTCTTGGATGACTTCCAGTTGCAGAGGCTGGAAGGTAAAGTGTTAAGATTCATGGATAGGCAGATAATTTGTAAAAATGTATTTAAATTGCCAGTGACTAACCAGAAGGATCACAAAATAATTTTTCAAGACTTTTCTGTGACAAACTAATCATAAATAACTTTATCTAAGCATTACTCTACGCTACAGAAAGATTTTCCCCATTTAACATTAAAAGTGACTGAAAATCCCACTCCAAGTTCACACTTTACTCTGTCCCTCAAGTAGATACTTTATTGCCCCAGAACCACATCAAAATTATTTTCCTGCTTGCTTGCTTCCTTTTTCTTTTCCTAAGCCGTTAACGTCCAATCCCCAAACTGGCTTTTTTGGTGAGGTGATTACTCCCTCCAGCCAAAGCTAGGCAAATCTCCCAGCCTTGATTAAATCCTCAAAATGTTTGACTCTTCAATCTGAGCACAAGTTCCCACCCGCATTCTGCCAGGGGAACAATGAAGACAGCATTTTCTCTGCTTCAGGTGCAGGATGGACTGTCTCTACTTCTCTGCTCTCAATTGCCGCTTTTCTCACCCTCTCTCTCTCTCTCCCCCTCACTCTCTCCCTCTCTCTCTCCCCCACTCTCTCTCTCCCTCTCTCTCTCTCTCTCTCTCCCCCTCACTCTCTCTCTCTCCCCCTCACTCTCTCCCTCTCTCTCTCTCTCTCCCTCTCTCTCTCTCTCCCTCCCTCTCTCTCTCTCCCTCACTCTCTCTCTCCCTCTCTCTCTCTCTCTTCCCCTCACTCTCTCTCTCCCTCCCTCTCTCTCTCTCGCTCTCTCTCTCACACACACACCCTTCTTCTCTCAAATCCAAGCTCCATGAATCACATGGGCCTTGCATCTAGGTAGAAGTGGGGCAGCACGGTGGCACAGTGGTTAGCACTGCTGTCTCACAGCGCCAGGGGCCAGGGTTCCATTCCCGGGTTGGGTCAGTGTCTGTGTGGAGTTTGCATGTTCTCCCCGTGTCTGTGCAGGTTTCCTCTGGGTGCTCCGGTTTCCTCCCACATTCTGTATGATGTGCTGGTTTGGTGCATTGACCTGAACAGGCGCCAGAGTGTGGCGACTAGGGGACTTTCACGGTAACTTCATTGCAGTGTTAACGTAAGCCTTACTTGTGACTAATAAATAAACTTTACTTACTTCAAATGCTCATCAGTTATCCTCTTGGCCTCAACTCCATTCTATCCTGAAATTAAGTAGGCAGTTTAAAATATTGCCGTTTATAAACCTGATATTCTTAACACCTCCGCATAGGACTCAAGATGCTCTTGCCAAGTAGAACCATGTTATCCTGACTTAAAGAGATAATCACAAAATATAACAATCTTATAATCCTCACACCTTCCCCCTGAAAAGTGAAAAATAACCACTGAAGTGATGATTTTTTTGACAACACAATTTAAAAAGGCAACAGCTTATATCATTAACAGATAACCGACTCCACACAGTGATAATGTTCTCCCTTTTCTTGTCACATTTAACAATTACACAATCCACATCAAACTCCCACACAGTTTAATTTATCACCGATAGCATGTGACGATTGAGATTTTGAAGTTGATCTTGTATGAGTCTTTAAAGTCCTTCCTCTCTCCCTCTCATGGTAAGAAGTCTCACAACACCAGGTTAAAGTCCAACAGGTTTATTTGGTAGCACGAGCTTTCGGAGCGCTGCCCCTTCATCAGGCGAGTGGAGGATTTGTTCCACAAACAGGGCATCTACAGACACAAACTCAATTACAAGATAATGGTTGGAATGCGAGTCTTAACAGGTATAGCCAAGTTCCGCACACATGAGGACGGCCTCAACCGGGATCTTGGGTTCATGTCGTACTATCTGTAACCCCCACGACTTGCCTGGGCTTGCAAAATCTCACTAACTGTCCCGGCTGGAGACAATACCCATCTCTTTAACCTGCTCTTAACCCTCTCTCCACTCACATTGTCTGTACCTGTAAAGACTTGATTACCTGTTAAGACTCGCATTCCAACCGTGAGCTTGTAATTGAGTTTGTGTCTATATGTGCCCCGTTTGTGAAACCAATCCTGCACTCACCTGATGAAGGGGCAGCGCTCCGAAAGTTCGTGCTACCAAATAAACCTGTTGGACTTTAACCTGTGAGGCTTCTTACTGTGCCCACCCCAATCCAACGCCGGCATCTCCACACCATGTCTCTCCTTCATGTGAATGAGAATTTGCTTTAATGGCGCTGGCCCACCTTCTGTTGTGGGTCGCAGTCCCACTTTGTACGGTTGGTACAGCTTTCCACTACACTTGTATACAGGGTCAGTTCAGTCCGCGTCACATTCACAAGAACCATGCAAAGTGGGTTGTCATTTGTCCGTTGTCATCACAATCCCTGGTGATGTTCAAACTCCATTTAGCGTAAATTGTAAATCCAGACAAAATCCTCCGTCGCTAAGCCTACTTCCGCTTGACTTCAATATGTCCTTTCATTCTTTTAAATTCAGACGTTACCTTCTCCGCAGGGGAAACATGGTTTGCGAACGACCTTAAAACTCCAGGGCGGGACTTTACGACCTCGCTTGGGTCGAAACCGGAAATCCCCGCCCGGGGGTCAATGGAGATTTCCATTGTCGGACCCTCACCCGCTCCGATCCTGGGCGGGAAGGTGGTAGAGTTCCGGCCCATACCTCCAATGTCTTTCATTGTTGTCGGTCTTTAGTTTTGTTACAATCCAGCTCAGAAACTCCAAGGTATTTTATGAACTCAGTCCAGACCATAGTTTTGGCACCTTGAATTTGACGAGGATAAGAAATAAGGGGGCGATTCTCCCTGCCCACTGCACTGCTCGAGCCCGTTTTGTGGACTCCCCGCTGGGCGCCAAGGCCTCCGCTTGCCTCCCAGGCAAATGTCTCCAGAGTAATCAGCTCCGTGCCAATTTCCATTGCGGAGATGATTGCCATATGGAAATGTCATGGGAATTTGTATTTCCATATGATTAGCGGGCCAGGGACAGTATTTTCTGAACTCGCTAGTGTCTCCCCGCCCTGCCGGGAGTGGTTCCCTCTGGTGGGGGTTTACTACAGCTCCCCAATAACGGGGAATAGCCAGCCTGATCCCACTGGAGGGAAGAAAGGCCATTGAGGCCCCTCCCAGGAGGTTTAGGGAGTAAGCGGGTTGCCCCTTGGCAGTGCCAGCCTGGCACCCTGACACTGCCCAAGTGGCAAACTAGCACTGCTCAAGGGGCACCTTGGCACTGTCCACTAGGCACCAAGCAGTGTCAAGGGGATGGTGCCAGAGGGGGGAAGGGTCTATTGTGTGGGGGGGGGGGGGCAATCGGTGGGGGGGGACCCGCTGTCACTCTGGGATTGGTATCGGTGCGTGAGGGAGGGAGTGAGGGCGATTGGGGCTGGCCATCGGGTTGGGGGGGGGGGGGGGGGGCTGGGATTGTTGGGGGGGAGATCATGGCTTACCGGGGAGTGGGGGAGGCATTGGAACTGGTCATCAGGATGGCCGGGGGGGGGGGGGGGGGGGGGTGACAGAGAGACTGGCTTGGAGGGGTCCAGGAGTCCAGCAATCAGAGGGATGTTGGGGATCTGCAAGACCAGTGATGGGGGTTGCGGGGCTGGCCAGCGTTTGGGAGGCCGGGAATGGGGGGGTCTCTGCGCATGTGCCAATCTTGGCGCTGACAGATGGGTGCATGTGCCATGGCTCGCCCAGCGCTATGCTGCCGGCTCTCACGCGGGAATAGGCCCCGCCCCCAGATTTTCAAAGTGTATCACGCTCGGGCACACTAATGCACAGAGTGTCAGAAATTCATTCTGGAAATCACACTTTAAAAAAGCGGGATTTACAAAGAACAAAGAACAAAGAACAATACAGCACAGGAACAGGCCCTTCGGCCCTCCAAGCCCGCGCCGCTCCCCGGTCCAGGAATGAATCCTGAATCCAGGATCCCCACCCAATTTTCCAGCCTATCTACATACCAATATCCTATCCACCGAGCTGTCCCTCACAGCTACGATGCTTTGTTCATTACAACCTATTAACTCACCCCCACCCCCCCATTCCAGACCATGTGATCTCCAGGGAGAGGCGAAAACCCAGAGTGAAAAACCCCAGGGCCAATATGGGGAAAAAAAAATCTGGGAAATTCCTCTCCGACCCCCTGAGGCGATCGAAACGAGTCCAGGAGATCACAATGGCCCTGATCGGAAAATGCTTCCCAACCCTAGTCATTTCCACTTCCACGAACACCATATGAATTCCCTGCCCCCGAGACAGGTTCCCAACTATCCGCAGTCTCGCTCTGTACTGGCACCAGCAAGATGATCATAGAATGAAGCCTTGAAACGAGAAACAAGGAACAATTAGCCCGCGCCGCTCCCTGGTCCAAACTAGACCACTCTTTTGTATCCCTCCATTCCCACTCCGTTCATATAGCTGTCTAGATAAGTCTTAAACGTTCCCAGTGTGTCCGCCTCCACCACCTTGCCCGGCAACACATTCCAGGCCCCCATGACCCTCTGTGTGAAATATGTCCTTCTGATATCTGTGTTAAACCTCCCCCCCTTCACCTTGAACCTATGACCCCTCGTGAACGTCACCACCGACCCGGGGAAAAGCTTCCCACCGTTCACCCTATCCATGCCTTTCATAATTTTATACACCTCTATTAAGTCTCCCCTCATCCTCCGTCTTTCCAAGGAGAACAACCCCAGTTTCCCCAATCTCTCCTCATAACCAAGCCCCTCCATACCAGGCAACATCCTGGTAAACCTCCTCTGTACTCTCTCCAAAGCCTCCACGTCCTTCTGGTAGTGTGGCGACCAGAACTGGACGCAGTATTCCAAATGCGGCCGAACCAACGTTCTATACATCTGCAACATCAGACCCCAACTTTTATACTCTATGCCCCGTCCTATAAAGGCAAGCATGCCATATGCCTTCTTCACCACCTTCTCCACCTGTGATGTCACCTTCAAAGATCTGTGGACTTGCACACCCAGGTCCCTCTGCGTCTCTACACCCTTTATGGTTCTTCCATTTATCGTTTAGCTCCTCCCTACATTATTCCCACCAAAATGCATCACTTCGCATTTATCAGGATTGAACTTCATCTGCCATTTCCTTGCCCAAATTTCCAGCCTATCTATATCCTTCTGTAGCCTCTGACTATGTTCCTCACTGTCTGCAAGTCCTGCCAGTTTTGTGTCGTCCGCAAACTTACTGATCACCCCAGTTACTCCTTCTTCCAGATCATTTATATAAATTTCCAGATCAATTTACTCCCATTTTCCCGCACATTGGGAAGTTAGAATTTCTTTGGGATGATTCAAGTGACCCACTAGGGAGCTTTTATTAAACAAAGTTTATTTAAGAATACAGTTGACATATAGTAAGAAAATTAACAATAACTTCTACCAATTATAAACAAGAAAAAAACAATCGTGATATTGTGTATACCTTAACAACTAAATGCACTGTTCCAACACAAGAAACCTCCTTACAAACATCCGCCTGATAGGCCTTCTGGAGGGAATCAAGGGCCCAAATATCACAGACTTTGTCGTCCGGCTATTGAAGAATGTGCTGGAACTTGAGGATGAGCCACTTCTGGATCGTGCACGCAGAGTGTTACGGGCAAAGCCCAGACCAGGAGGAGGTCCTCGGCCCATTATTGCATAAGTACATTACACCTCAGCATGAGACAGAATCCTGCAGCAAGCAGCACGGGTACCACTCTGAAGTACCAGGAAAATAAGCTGTTGATATTTCCAGACTTTACCCTGGCAGTGGCAAGGAGAAGGATGGCCTTCGCTGATGTCAAATGACTTCTGCGTGATTGTCTTGGGGTGGGTGAGGTTTGGGTTTTGCTTTCCGGCCTGCTTGAAGATTACTCTCAACAATGGAACCAAGCACAAGTTCATGGATCTGGCGGTGGTGATGAAATTTGTGGAGCAGACTTTTAAATCAGGTGACTGCACGGTAGATGTAAAACTGATTTTTTTTTAATGAACTTGCATGCTATACATGTAAGTTGGTCGGCTTATGATGAAAGTGAGGAGGTGTGGGATAGAGGGAAAGTTGGCCGATTGGATAGGTAACTGGCTGTCTGATTGAAGACAGAGGGTGGTGGTCGATGGAAAACTTTTGGATTGGAGGCAGGTTGCTAGCGGAGTGCCGCAGGGATCAGTGCTTGGTCCTCTGCTCTTTGTGATTTTTATTAATGACTTAGAGGAGGGGGCTAAAGGGTGGGTCAGTAAATTTGCTGATGACACCAAGATTGGTGGAGTAGTGGATGAGGTGGAGGGCTGTTGTAGGCTGCAGAGAGACGTAGATAGGATGCAAAGCTGGGCTGAAAAATGGCAAATGGAGTTTAACCCTGATAAATGTGAGGTGATTCATTTTGGTAGGACTAATTTAAATGTGGATTACAGGGTCAAAGGTAGGGTTCTAAAGACTGTGGAGGAACAGGGAGATCTTGGGGTCCATATCCGCAGATCTCTAAAGGTTGCCACTCAAGTGGATAGAGCTGTGAAGAAGGCCTATAGTGTGTTAGCTTTTATTCAGTAAGAAGTTTAACAACACCAGGTTAAAGTCCAACAGGTTTATTTGGTAGCAAAAGCCACACAAGCTTTTGCTACCAAATAAACCTGTTGGACTTTAACCTGGTGTTGTTAAACTTCTTACTGTGTTTACCCCAGTCCAACGCCGGCATCTCCACATCTTAGCTTTTATTAACAGGGGGTTGGAGTTTAAGAGCCGTGGGGTTATGCTGCAACTGTACAGGACCTTGGTGAGACCACATTTGGAATATTGTGTGCAGTTCTGGTCACCTCACTATAAGAAGGATGTGGAAGCGCTGGAAAGAGTGCAGAGGAGATTTACCAGGATGCTGCCTGGTTTGGAGGGTAGGTCTTATGAGGAAAGGTTGCGGGAGCTAGGGCTGTTTTCTCTGGAGCGCAGGAGGCTGAGGGGAGACTTAATAGAGGTTTATAAAATGATGAAGGGGATAGATAGAGTGAACGTTCAAAGACTATTTCCTCGGGTGGATGAAGCTATTACAAGGGGGCATAACCAAAGGGTTCATGGTGGGAGATATAGGAAGGATATCAGAGGTAGGTTCTTTTTGCAGAGAGTGGTTGGGGTGTGGAATGGACTGCCTGCAGTGATAGTGGAGTCAGACACTTTAGGAATATTTAAGCGGTTATTGGATAGGCACATGGAGCACACCAGGATGATAGGGAGTGGGATAGCTTGATCTTGGTTTCAGATAAAGCTCGGCACAACATCGTAGGCCGAAGGGCCTGTTCTGTGCTGTACTGTTCTATGTTCTCTATGTTCTATAAACATACACTCATCCAAGATTTAGCACAGAAAACACGGATGCTCATGTGACGCTGGATTTTTCGAGCTCTGCAACACCTGGTGTGAATTAGTCCTTTGTATGGAGAACTGAAACTCTGACATCCCAGCCCTGTAACTTCCAGCAGACTTCCAAGTAGCGATCGAGCCACTGCTGGCCTCTGGCTTGCAGCCAGCGAACAACTTGCCTCCAGTTACTGGTCATCCAGCCACCAAGAGCTAAATTCCCAATACCAGGGAGAGACACGGAAATAGTGCTTTTCAGCCTGGAGTCCAACACAACTTCTATCTAGTCAGCGGCCAAATCTGAAGGTGAAAGAACTCTTGGGAAAAAAAATACTATCCCTGTCAATCAATCTCCCCACAACAATTCAAACTCTCTCCCAGAAAGTGCATTAGGCCCAGATTAAAAATAAACAATAACCCACTAAATCATTTAGGCATCAATAAAAGGACATTGACTCAGAGAGGTCGGCAACAAGCACAAAAGGCTCTCTTAAAAGAACTGCGCAGAAGATGAACAAAGAACAAAGAACAGTACAGCACAGGAACAGGCCCTTCGGCCCTCCAAGCCTGCACCGATCGTGCCTGCCTAAACTAAAACCGTACACACTTACGGAGTCCGTATCCTTCCATTCCCATCCTATTCATGTATTCGCCTAGTTGCCCCTTAAATGCCGCAATCATACCTGTTCCCACCATCTCCCCGGGCAGCGCGTTCCAGACATTCACCACCCTCTGTCTGAAAAACGTACCTCGCACATCTCCTCTAAACTTTTCCCCACGCACCTTAAACCTATGTCCCCGAGTACTTGACTTCTCAACCCTAGGAAAGAGTGTCTGACCATCCACTCTGTCCACGCCACTCATAATCTTGTAAACCTCTATCAGGTCGTCCCCTCAACCTCCGTCGTTCCAGTGAGAACAAACTGAGTTTATCCAATCTCCCCTCACAGCTAATACCCTCCAGACCAGGCAACATCCTGGTAATCCTCTTCTGTACCCTCTCCGAAGCATCCACATCCTTCTGGTCGTGCAGCGACCAGAATTATACGCAATATTCTAAATGAGGCCTACCTAAGGTTCTGCACAGCTGCAGCCTGACCTGCCAATTTTTATACTCAAAGATGCTTAAAGTATAGAATCCCACAGTACAGAAGGAGGCCATTTGGCCCATCGAGTCTGTACTGACCACAATCCCACCCAGGCCCTATTCCCGTAGCCCCGCACATTAACCCGAGCTAATCTCCCTGACACGCGGGGCCAATTTACCACGGCCAATCCACCTAACCCACACATCTTTGGACTGTGGGAGGAAACCGGAGCACCCGGAGGAAACCCACGCAGACACGGGGAGAATGTGCAAACTCCACACAGACCCGAGGCTGGAATTGAACCTGGCTCCCTAGCGCTGTGAGGCAGCAGTGCTAACCACTGTGCCACCATGCCGTACATCCCTTCAAGGCAATAAAGGGATCAAGGGTTATGGGGAGAAGGCAGGAGAATGGGGATGAGAATCATATCAGCCATGATTGAATGGCGGAGCAGATGCGATGGACTGAACGGCCTAATTCTGTTCCTGTATCTTATGGTCTTATAGGAGCGTCACAATTATCCAGATGAATAAAGAGAGTCTAAGCCAGTGAAATCAGGTTTAAGGGTGTTACCTTAACTGTCATTCTTTTTATGTATTCTTCCCTATTGGCTTTGCTCTGCATCAAGCCTGCAAATAACCCTTTCTCTTGCAGCCAAAACATGCATAATTTTTGCACTGGCAAGTTTCCTGGGAATGCAGAGGAGATTTACCAGGATGCTGCCTGGTTTGGAGGGTAGGTCTTATGAGGAAAGGTTGAGGGAGCTAGGGCTGTTCTCTCTGGAGCGGAGGAGGCTGAGGGGAGACTTAATAGAGGTTTATAAAATGATGAAGGGGATAGATAGAGTGAACGTTCAAAGACTATTTCCTCGGGTGGATGGAGCTATTACAAGGGGGCATAACTATAGGGTTCATGGTGGGAGATATAGGAAGGATATCAGAGGTAGGTTCTTTACGCAGAGAGTGGTTGGGGTGTGGAATGGACTGCCTGCAGTGATAGTGGAGTCAGACACTTTAGGGACATTTAAGCGGTTATTGGATAGGCACATGGAGCACACCAGGATGATAGGGAGTGGGATAGCTTGATCTTGGTTTCAGATAAAGCTCGGCACAACATCGTGGGCCGAAGGGCCTGTTCTGTGCTGTACTGTTCTATGTTCTAAATCATTGAATCATTCTCCTCCTGTATAAATGCAGGATTAAAGTTCGCTTTTGCTGCTTTAAACGTTTTCATGGGACGCAAGTGTCACAGCAAACGCCAATATTTGTTGCCCATCCTTAGTTGCCTTTAGAAGTCAAATAAGAGTCGATTACTATGGCTCTGGAGTCATGTAGGCCAGACCAGGTAAGGATGACAGATTTCCTTCCCTAAAGGGAACCAGATGGGTTTTTACAACAATCGATGTTAGTTTCACACCTGACGTTACCGGGACGAGCTGTCAATTCCCGATTTGGTTTCAGTCAATTCATTTATTGATTGGTCAAATGATTTGAAATGCTTTCCCCCACGTAATTGCAACATTTCCCCCGCTCCTCTCGAACAAGGCCAACAGTTACGTCATTCTGAAGTTTGGGTTTGCCCCTCCAGAAGTCAACTTCTTCCTCACACTTCCCCAGTATCAGCATTAGTTACAGACGAGTCCAGAGAACCATAGAAACCCCACAATGCAGAAAGAGGCCACCCAGCCCAGCGAGTCTGCACCGATTCTCCGAAAGAGCATCCCACCAGGCCACCTCCAAAACCCCACGCATTTAGCAAAGGCCATTCCAACTAACTTGCACATCTGTATATACTAAGGGGTAATTTAGCATGGCCAATCCACCGAACCTACATATCTTTGGACACTAAGGGGCAATTTAGCATGACCAATCCACCTAACCTACACATCTTTGGACACTAAGGGGCAATTTAGCATGGCCAATCCCCCTAACCTACACATCTTTGGACACTAAGGGGCAATTCAGCATGGCCAATCCACCTAACCTGCACATCTTTGGACACTAAGGGGCAATTTTGCATGGCCACTCCAACTAACCTGCACAACTTTGAACACTAAGGGGCAATTTAGCATGGACAATCCATCTAACCTGCACATCTTTGGATACTAAGGGGCAATTTAGCATGGCCAATCCACCTAACCTGCACATCTTTGGACACTAAGGGGCAATTTAGCATGGCCAATCCATCTAACCTGCACATCATTGGACACTAAGGGGCAATTTAGCATGGCCAATCCACTTAACCTACACATCTTTGGACACGAAGGGGCAATTTAGCATGGCCAATCCCCCTAACCTACACATCTTTGGACACTAAGGGGCAATTTAGCATTGCCAATCCACCTAACCTACACATCTTTGGACACTAAGAGACAATTTAGCATGGCCAATCCACCCTAACCTGCACATCTTTGGACACTAAGGGGCAATTTAGCATGGCCAATCCACCTAACGTACACATCTTTGGACACTAAGGGGCAATTCAGCATGGCCAATGCATCTAACCTGCACATCTTTGGACACTAAGGGGCAATTTAGCATGGCCAATCCACCTAAGGTACACATCTTTGGACACTAAGTTCAATATAGCATGGCCAAAGCATCTAACCTGCACATCTTTGGACACTAAGGGGCAATTTAGCATGGCCAATCCACCTAACCGGCACATCTTTAGACACTAAGAGGCAATTTAGCATGGCCAATCCACTAACCTGCACATCTTTGGACACTGAGGGGCAATTTAGCATGGCTAATCCACCTAACCGGCACATCTTTAGACACTAAGGGGCAATTTAGCATGGCCAATCCACTAACCTGCACATCTTTGGACACTGAGGGGCAATTTAGCATGGCCAATCCACCTAACCTACACATCTTTGAACACTAAGGGGGCAATTTGTTTTCAAATCCCTTGACCTTGCTGATTCATTCTCAACATGAACAAATTCTAACAAACAGCATGAGGCAGCATATTGCCTTTAGCTGGTTCACTCCCTACGATGAAGTCAGCATCTTTCAGGGGCAATTTGTTGACACAACTCCCACAAGAATAGAATCACTGCCTAAAGCGCGGTTTAAATTCGCTCTAGCTTTTTCTCGTTTCTGCTATCATCCTCATTGTAGTCGGTCTTTTGTTCACTATCACTGTTCTCATCGCTCCAGTTTCCTGTGGTTTCGCAAACGAAGGTGTTGCTGCCATCTCAATGCTTGCAAGGTACCTTGTAACCAATAGCGGCGACGGAAGTTTCTCTTACTCGGAACAAGAACGGAGGAAGCTGGAAAATTTGGCAGGTCTGACGGCATCTGAAGAGCCAAATGGACTCGAAATGTTAACTGTTTCTCTCCAACAGACGCTGCCAGACCTGCTGAGTTTTTCCAGCTTCCTCCGTTCTGTCCCCGTTTCAGGTTCCAGCATCCGCTTATTTCCCTCTTACTTAAAATTCCTTAAATTCCTTCCAACATCGACGTTTTTCAATTTTGTTTTCTTCAATCGTGGGACACGGGCGTCGCTGGCTGGGCCAGCATTTATTGCCCATCCCTAGTTGCCCTTGGAGGGCAGTTGAGAGTCAACCACATTGCTGTGGCTCTGGAGTCACATGTAGGCCAGACCGGGTAAGGACGGCAGATTTCCTTCCCTAAAGGACATTAATGAACCAGATGGTTCCGACAATGGTTTCATCAGTGGACTCTTAATTCCAGATATTTTTTATTGAATTCGAATTCTACCATCTACCGTGGAGGGATTCGAACCCGAGTCCCCAGAATGTTGGCTGAGTTTCTGGATTAATAGTCTAACAATAATACCATTCGGTCATTGCCTTCCCTCCGATTCAGGGTTCAAAGACTTATGACATCTATCACTGCAGCACGGTGGCACAGTGGTTAGAACTACTGCCTCACAGCTCCAAGAACCTGTGTTTGATTCCAGCCCCAGGTCACTGTCTGTGTGGAGTTTGCACGTTCTTCCCGTGTCTGCGTGGGTTTCCTCCGGGTGCTCCGGTTTCCTCCCACAGTCGGAAAGACGTGCTGGTTAGGTGGATTGGCCATGCTAAATTGCCCCTTAGTGTCAGGGTAAATATGTGGCGTAATGGGGATAGGGCCTGGGTGGGATTGTTGTCGCTGCAGGGTCAATGGGCAGAATGGCCTCCTTCTGCACTGGTTTCTATGATTCTTCTATGAAATACCATTTCTCTTTCTTTCACGCACTCACTGATTCTGCCTCCTCCTTAGATTTTATAGAATCATAGAATCCCTCCAGTGCAGAAGGAGGCCATTCAGCCTATCAAGTCTGTGCTGGCAACAATCCCACCCAGGCCCTGTCCCCGTAACCCCATGTATTTACCCTGCCAGTCTCCTGACACAAAGGGGCAATTAAGCATGGCCAATCTACCTAACCCGCGTATCTTTGGAGTTTTGGGAGGAAACAGGAGCACCCGGAGGAAACCCACGAGAGAAGGTGCAGACTCCACAGAGAATTTACCAAAAAAATGTCTGGAACTAGCTCATTCGCGTCAAGCACAGCATTCTGCACAGTATCGTGATCATTAGTCTGTTGATCTGAAAGTGATGCATGCTCTCATAATGATCTCCTCAACAAGCACACTACGCAATGGCCATTGTAATGCCGTATCCATTTTCTCAAAGGGTACAAGTACATTCCGACTCCGTCCTTAACGAATTTGACACTCAGTGAATGTTCCTTGCTGAATCAAAACCAGAGTTAAATTTGCCTCATCATCAATTCTCTCTGTTACTTCCTGTTCATGTAATCAGTCCAGTTTATATTTTCTGACACCCCCCCTGTCCGCCCCCCCCAACCTATCTCTTTCCAATTCAAGGATTTCATTTTTGGAATTTCTTCTTTGCCTGTCTCTTCCTTTCCCAAACTCTGCTTGTAACGGAATTCTAACCAACTCAACCTTATGAACTCAACTTTTCAGATGCACCATAGAAAGCATTCTTTCTGATTGTATCACAGTTTGGTAATGGCTCCTGCTCTGCCCAAGACCTCAAGAAACTACAAAAGGTCGTGAATGTAGCCCAATCCATCACGCAAACCAGCCTCCCATCCATTGACTCTGTCTACACTTCCCGCTGCCTCGACAAAGCAGCCAGCATAATTAAGGACCCTACGTACCCCGGACATTCTCTCTTCCACCTTCTTCCTTTGGGAAAAAGATACAAAAGTCTGAGGTCACGTACCAACCGACTCAAGAATAGCTTCTTCCCTGCTGCTGCCATCGGACTTTTGAATGGACCTACCTCGCACTCAGTTGATCTTTCTCTACACCCTAGTCATGACTGTCACACTACATTCTGCACTCTCTCCTTTCCTTCTCTATGAACGGTATGCTCTGTCTGTACAGCGCACAAGAAACAATACTTTTCACTGTATGTTAATGCATGTGACAATAATAAATCAAATCAAATCAAAACCTGCGTTCTTATCCGGACTACTTTTCCCTTCCTTGAAGTTTAGACTTTGAGCCACTTAGTGCCCACTTTCAAATCTATTTTCAACTTCTCTGATGCCACCTTCAGATTAACCTTTGTTAAATGGTGCACTCACCAACCGGCCCTCTCTCTCAAATACTGCCTCAGTCATCAGTATAACCAAGTTCGCTTTAATTAATACAGCAAAATTCACTATGAAATATAATTTGTTTAAACACGGGTAAATTTATTCTTTTATTCATTCGTGGGACACGGGCGCCGCTGGCTGGGCCCAGCATTTATTGCCCATCCCTAGTTGTCCCTTGAGAAGGTGGTGGTGAGCTGCCATCTTGAATCGCTGCAGTCCACGTGCTGTGGGTTGACCCACAATGCCATTTGGGAGGCAATTCCAGGATTTTGACCCAGCGACTGCGAAGGAACTTTTTCCAAGTCAGGATGGTGAGTGGCTTGGAGGGGAACTTGCAGGTGGTGGTGTTCCCATGTATCTGCTGCCCTTGTCCTTCTAGATGGAAGTGGTCATGGGTTTGGAAGGTGCTGTCTAAGGATCTTTGGTGAGTTGCTGCAGTGCATCTTGTAGATAGTACACACTGCTGCTACTGAGTGTCGGTGGTGGAGGGAGTGGGTGTTTGCAGATGTGGTGCCAATCAAGCGGGGCTGCTTTGTCCTGGATGGTGTCAAGCGTCTTGAGTGTTGTTGGAGCTGCGCCCATCCAGGCAAGTGGGGAGTATTCCATCACACTCCTGACTTGTGCCTTGTAGATGGTGGACAGGCTTTGGGGAGTCAGGAGGTGAGTTACTCGCCGCAGTATTCCTGCCTCTGACCTGCTCTTGTAGCCACTGTGTTTATGTGGTGAGTCCAGTTGAGTTTCTGGTCAATGGCAACCCCAAGGATGTTGAATGCGGGGAATTCAGTGATGGGAACACCACTGAATGTCAAAGGGCGGAATCCTCCTGTGTTAATCATTGTTATTGTTGACACTGCTATTTTGATCTCAGACAGCGCTGACCTTTATTCTGCTATTAATCCCCTAGTCGCCACACTCTGGCGCCTGACCAGGTACACTGAGGGAGAATTTAGCATGGCCAATGCGCCTAACCAGCACGTCTTTGGACTGTGGGAGGAAACCGGAGCGCCCGGAGGAAACCCACGCAGGCACGGGGAGAACGTGCAAACTCCACACAGACAGTGACCCAAGCCGGGAATCGAACCCAGGTCCCTGGTGCTGTGAGGCACAGTAAGAGTTTTAGCAACACCAAGCAGCAGCACTAACCATTGTGCCTCCCTCACAGCATTGTCTGAAAGCAAATTAGCAGATGTCAATAATAGCAAAAATCCACTAAAATGTCAGTCATTATCAAGAGGGCAGCGTGGGTGCTTCGGTTTCCTCCCACAGTCCAAAGATGTGCAGGTTAGGTGGATTGGCCGTGCTAAATTGCCTCTTAGTGTCAGTGGGATTAGCAGGGTAAATGTGTGGGGTTACGGGAATAGGACCTGGGTGGGATTGTGGTTGGCACAGACTCGATGGGCTGAATGGTCTCCTTCTGAACTATCAGGATTCTATGAACTAGCCCTTTTGTAACGCAGTTTCTAACTTGGAACTGACACTGATTCACACTGGAAGCATCTAATTTGACTGCTTTCCTCTGCCTTGCTATGTATATAGAACATAGAACATAGAACAGTACAGCACAGAACAGGCCCTTCGGCCCACGATGTTGTGCCGAGCTTTGTCTGAAACCCAGATCAAGCTATTTCCTCCCTATCATCCCGAAGTACTCCATGTGCCTATCCAATAGCTTCTTAAATGTTCCTAAAGTTTCTGACTCCACTATCCCTGCAGGCAGTCCATTCCACACCCCAACTACTCTCTGCGTAAAGAACCTACCTCGGACATCCTTCCTATATCTCCCACCATGAAGCCTATAGTTATGCCCCCTAGTTACCGCTCCATTCACCCGAGGAAATAGTCTTTGAACGTTCACTCTATCTATCCCCCTCATCATCTTATAAACCTCTATCAAGTCTCCTCTCAACCTCCTCCGCTCCAAAGAGAAAAGCCCAAGTTCCCTCAACCTTTCCTCATAAGACCTACCCTCCAAACCAGACAGCATCCTGGTAAATCTCCTTTGCACTCTCTCTAGTGTCTCCACATCCTTCTTGGAGTGAGGTGACCAGAACTGCACACAATATTCCAAATGTGGTCTCAACAAGGTCCTGTACAGTTGCAGCATAGCCCCACGGCTCTTAAACTCAAACCCCCTGTTGATGAACGCCAACACACTATAGGCCTTCTTCACAGCTCTATCCACTTGAGTGGCAACCTTCAGAGATCTGCGGATATGAACACCAAGATCTCTCTGTTCCTCCACATTTCTTCAGAACCCTACCTTTGACCCTGTAATCCACATTTAAATTTGTCCTACCAAAATGAATCACCTCACATTTGTCAGGGTTAAACTCCATCTGCCATTTTATATGATCGATACATTCAGACTGACACAGTCCCATGGCTCAGCAGAGACGGTGATGAGTGGTAATGTCACTGGACTAGTAATGTTGACGCCCCGGCAAATGCCCTAGGAACGGTCGCTGGTGGAATCTGGATAAAGTTGGAATATGAATCTAATCTCAGTAACAGGTGACCGTGAAACCATTGTCAATCGATTTAAAAACCCATCTGCTTCACTAAGGCCCCTTTAGGAAAGGAAATCTGACGTCCTTAGCCACTTTGGTGATGTCAAACCATTGAACAGAAGTAAGGAAGGACCTCACTCCCCGGTTTATAGAATCACAAAAGGAGGCCATTCGGCCCATTGTGTGGGCACTAGCTCTTTGATAGAGCTTTCCAAATGATCTCACTTCCCTGCTCTTTCCCCGTACACACCCCGCGAAATTGCCCGCTTCAGATACTTCTCCAGTTCACTGTCGAACGTTCCTCTCGAATCTGCTTCCACCCCACCACCCCCACCCCCCCGCAACCACCTAGCCTGTCAGGCAGCATACTAAGCCACTTACTCAGCATTGATCAGCCTTGATCTGGTTGAATGGTGCAGCAGGCCCGAAGGGCTGAATGGCCTCCTTCTACTCCTAATTCCTATGTTCCTATCAACCTTCGCACTGACGCTCAGTTTTGCCAAGGACATTCGACTCCGAAGCTCATGGCAGCCTTGGCCCCTCCATCGGGGTAGGGATGGGGGGGGAAGGGGGGTGGGGAACTCTCCACTTGCTATGGCTGTGAGGCACTTTGCGGGTGCTTGAGGTCTATGAGGGCGCTATCTAAACGCAAGTCTTGGCTGCATTAGCCAGGGTGGGAGTGTCGAGAGATTCGAGCGGTGTACTGGGGCTTGTGGTTAACCAGTCGGGAAATGTACCCATAAAAGCCTCTTTCAGATTGGCAGATTAGGAAATTAGGTTTGCCTGCAAGCTCAGTAGATCATTCATGACTCATCCTTAATCTAACACTTCAACTGGCACCAAGATGCTGGGGGGGATGAGAAAGATCAGAATAAAGAATCTCTTCCACTGTCTTCACCAGAAAAGGTAGGTCCGCTTGCAATGTAACTTGTGTCAAAATCATTAAGGTTCACAGTTTATGTGGGACAAGGACTGAAAAAAAGCTATGTTTCATGTTATATCATGTTTCGCATGATATAGCAAAACATTTTACAGTCAATGCCCTATCAACATCAGGTAGTCATGATATGGAGATGCCGGCGTTGGACTGGGGTAAAGACAGTAAGAAGTTTAACAAACCATTGGTGTTGTTAAACTTCTTACTAACATCAGGTAGGACATATGGCAGCCATTTTCTGCCCTGCAGTATCCCAGCTTTGTTGGATAGCTAGGCCTTCATCTACCTGTGGGTCCTGACCAATTAGGCCTCTATTTATCTGTGGGTCCTGACCAATTAGGCCTCTATTTATCTGTGGGCCTTGCCAACCAGGCCTTCATTTATCTGTGGGCCTTGCCAACCAGGCCTTCATTTATCTGTGGGCCTTGCCAACTAGGACTTCATTTACCTATGAACCTTGCCAACTAGGCCAGTATTTATCTGTGGGCCTTGCCAATTAAGCTTTCATTTGCCTGTGGGCCTTGCCAACTAGGCCTTCATTTACCTGTGAGTCTTGCCAACTAGGACTTCATTTACCTATGAGCCTTGCCAACTAGGCCAGTATTTATCTGTGGGCCTTGCCAATTAGGCCTTCATTTACCTATGGGCCTTGTCAGCTAGGCCTTCATTTACCTATGGGCCTTGTCAACTAGGCCTTCATTTACCGATGGGTCTTGCCAACTAGGACTTCATTTACCTGTGGGCCTTACCAACTGGGCCAATATTTACCTGTGGGCCTTGCCAATTAGGCTTTCAGTTACCTATGGGCCTTGCCAATTAGGCTTTCAGTTACCTATGGGCCTTGCCAATTAGGCTTTCAGTTACCTATGGGCCTTGCCAACTGGGCTAGTATTTAACTGTGGGCCTTGTCAATTAGGCCAGCGCTTATGGCAAAACCTGCAATCAAGGGCTGCCATGGTGAGGGGAAACTTGCTTGTTCTCCATTCCTGTCGACGAGTTCCAAACCAGCATTTGCCGACGGTTCTGGGGTCCACCCAGCTTCAGGACAAGATGGGAGGGGTCTGTCCGCTGCCCCTTCCCCGAAAAGGATGGCGCCGCCTCTGTAAAGCGAACCTCTCTGCTGCTGAGACGCAGGCACACTCTTATCTACCTATATTTCCATTTCCTCATTGACCAACTGCCTCCAGCAATGTATCAGTGTGAGAAAACAAGAAGCCACAAAGCTAGCGGGCCTCATCTCGGAACACACCACACGGTGAGATCCTGCAGTGTGCCTGACATCCTATCGGACCTTTAGATCAGCCCTCGTCATGTCAACCTCCAGCCCCAGTGACTCATATCAACCCTCCCCAATCTCATAGCCCTCAGAGGAGTGAGCGCTTTTGGAACCAGCTGCCAGATATTAAAAGGTGACTACACATTTATTCCTTCTCTCTCTCTCTCTCTGTATTTTACTTTGCTCTAATGTCTGCGATCCAGTCACAATCTTTTAAGGGTGTGGGTTGATCCTCAGAGGAGAATGTACTCTGTTGTTAAGCGGATTGCTTGTTGATTGTCCTGCGCTGATGTAACTTACAGCGCAATGATTCGAAATACAAGAGAAGTATTGTTAATATTCATAACAATAGTATAACTTCCAGCTGGAACCCAATAATCTTGCAAACTGTTATATATCGGCATTAATTATTGCACAGATGCACACACACACACTCACATGTACACACACTCACACACGTACACACACTCACACACATACACTCATACACACACATACTCACACACACAAACACATGCATGCATACATTTGCACATACACACATATACACGCTCACATTATAGACACACACATTCATACATGCACACATACACACAAGCACACATAACACACACATACATGCACACATTGCAGACACACACGCACACATACATACATACATACACATATACATACATACATGTACACGCACCCACATACACACATACACACACGCACACATAACACACATGTACACACACACGGACCGACACACGCACACATAGCACACACACACATTTGGACTCACACACCCACACATTTGGGCACTCACATCCACACATACACCCATGCACGCACACACAAATACACACACGTACATGCACACAAACACCATACACATATTTGCACACACACATTACACACACGCATACACGCACATACAAATAGGCCAATAGTGGTTAGCACTGCTGCCTCACAGCGCCAGGGACCCGGGTTCGATTCTGGCATTGAGTGACTGTCTGTGCGGAGTTCGTACGTCCTCCCTGTGTCTGCGTGGGTTTCCTCTGCGTCCTCCGGTTTCCTCCCACACTCCAAAGATGTGCGGGTTAGGTGGATTGGCCGTGCTAAATTGCCCCAAAACGTGTAGGTTGGGTGGATTGGCGGGGCAAATAAGTGAGGTTACGGGGATAGGGTCGGAGAGTCAGTGCAGACTCGATGGGCCAAATGGCCTCCTTCTGCACTGTAGGGATTCTATGATTCTATTCTATGATGATGATTTATCTGCTTAGTGCATTTAGACTCCTGGAGTTCCCTCTCTTTCACACATGAGGGGATAGTCCTTGTCTTGTGGAATCACTTCTGTTCAAGCAGGGTTATTGATTCCATTTCATACATTTTTCAACAAAAGCCAACATTTAGAACTTCACCTCTGATCCCTAACAGCACGGTGGATGTACCTACACCACAGCTGCTGCGAAGGTTCAGGAAGGCAGCTCTTCCTCAGGGACGGGCGATAAATTCCGGCCCAGCCAACCACGCTTACTCACCGAAATGAGGATAAAAGAGAAAAGAAAAGACCAAAGATCTGAAGGGGAAATTGAGGAGAAATGTTTTCCCTTTGAATAAAGTCACAGAATCCTACAGTGCAGAAGGAGGCCATTTGGCCCATCAACAGACTCTCCGACAGAGCACCTTACCCAGGCCCATCCCCCCATCCCGGTAACCCCAGTATTTACCCCACAAATCCACCTGCCCTACACATCCTTGAACACTAAGGGGCAATCTAGCACAGCCAATCTGCCCTAATCTAGACATCTTTGGACACTAAGGGGCAATTTAACATGGTCAATCCATCCACCTAACCTGTACATCTTTGGACACTAAGGGGCAATTTAGCATGGCCAATCCACCTAACCTACACATCTTTGGACAGTAAGGGGCAATTTAGCATGGCCAATCCACCACCTAACCTGCACATCTTTGGACACTAAGGGGCAATTTAGCATGGCCAATCCACCTAACCTGCACATCTTTGGACACTAAGGGGAAATTTAGCATGGCCAATCCACCTAACCTACACATCTTTGGACAGTAAGGGGCAATTTAGCATGGCCAATCCACCACCTAACCTGCACATCTTTGGACAGTAAGGGGCAATTTAGCATGGCCAATCCACCACCTAACCGCCATATCTTTGGACACTCAGGGGCAATTTAGCATGGCCAATCCACCTGACCTGCACATCTGTGGATATGATGTGGAGTTGCCGGCGTTGGACTGGGGTAGGCACAATAAGTGGTCTCACAGCATCAGGTTAAAGTCCAACAGTTTATTTGGTAGCATGAGCTTTCGGAGCTCTGCCCCTTCATCAGGTGAGTGAGTGGTGTTGTGGTGTTGTCCTTATCCTGGTGTTGTGAGACTACTTACTGCATCTTTGGACACTAAGGGGCAATTTAACATGGCCAATTCACCTAATCTGCACATTTCTATGCAGTAAGAAGTCTCACAACACCAGGGTTAAAGTCCAACAGGTTTATTTGGTAGCACGAGCTTTCGGAGCGCCGCTCCTTCATCAGGTGAGTGAAGAGTTGGGTTCACAAACAGGGCAAATATAGACACAGACTCAATTACAAGATAATAGTTAGAATGTGAGTCTTAACAGGTAATCAAGTCTTTACAGGTACAAACAGCGCGAGTGGAGAGAGGGTTAAGTACAGGTTAAAGAGGTGTGAATTATTGCAAGCCAGGACAGTTACTGAGATTTTGCAAGCGCAAGGAAGTCGTGGGAGTTACAGCTAGTGTGACATGAACCCAAGATCCCAGTTGAAGCCGTCCTCATGGAACTTGGCTATCAGTTTCTGCTCGGCGATTCTGCGTTGTGTGTCTTGAAGGCCGCCTTGGAGAATGCTTACCCAAGGATCAGAGGCTGAATGCCCTTAACTTAATACATTAAGGGGCAACTTAGCATGGCCAATCCACCTAACCTACACATCTTTAGATACTAAGAGCTAATTTAGCATGGCCAATGAACCTAGCCTATTTTATTCATTCGTGGGACATGGGCGTCACTGGCTGGCCAGCACTTATTGCCCATCCCTACTTGCCCTTGTTCAGAGTCAACCACATTGCTGTGGATCTGGAGTCACATGTAGGCCAGACCAGGTAAAGATGGCAGATTTCCTTCCCTAAAGGGACATTAGTGAACTAGATGGGTTTTTCCGACAATCGACAATGGTTTCATGGTCATCGGTAGATTCTTAATTCCAGATTTTTTTTTGATTGAATTCAAATCCCACCATCTGCCGTGAGCGGGATTCGAACCCAGCTCCCCAGAACATTAGCTGACTTTTTGGATTAATAATCTAGTGATGATACCACTAGGCCATCACCTTCCCTATTTAGCATGGCCAATCTACCTAACCTGCACATCTTTTTAGTGTGGGAGGAAACCGGAGCACCCGGAGGAAACCCACACAGACACGGGGAGAACGTGCAAACTCCACGCAGACAGTGACCCGAGGCCAGAATCGAACCCGGGCCCCTGGCGCTGTGAGACAGCGGTGCTAACCACTGTGCCACCGTGTCCCTGGTGGAAGCTGCTCCCATCAGTGGCAAGAATATGGGCAGCTAATTGAGTATGGGGTATCGATGGAGTTATAGCGCCCGGGCTTATCGCAACTGCTCTTTCAATGAGCTAGCAGAGGTGTGACAGGCCAAACGGCCTCATTCTGTGCTGTACGATGCTATGACGTACGCCAGTCTCTGATTGGTGATTGGTATGCTGTTCGCTTTGAGTATATCAGATGCCAGTGGATGCCACAGCTGGTGCTGTGGTTTCGGCCCCATTGGGGTCAGTTGGGCTTTCATTGCTCAGGAGGTTACGCACAAAACTTTTTCCCCCTACCCACCCACCCCTCCACTATTTCCACGTTAGTCCAAAACTTATCACCTTTTTCTAGTGAATTGTCAATACGTGAGGCCATACTTTTTTATTCATTCATGGGACATGGGCATCACTGGCTGGTCAGCATTTATTGCCCATCCCTAGTTGCCCTTGTTCAGAGGGCAGCTGAGAGTCAACCCCATTGCTGTGGCTCTGGAGTCACATGTAGGTAAGGATGGCAGATTTCATTCCCTAAAGGACATTAGTGAACCGGATGGCTTTTTTCTGACAATTAACAATGGTTTCATGTTCATCAATAGATTCTTAATTCCAGATATTTTTTATTGAATTCAAATTCCACCACCTGCCGTGGCGGGATTCGAACCTTGGTCCCCAGAGCATTAGCTGAGTTTCTGGATTAATAGTCTAGCGATAACACCACTAGGCCATCGCCTCCCCTGACCCCCTGCCTCAAGCGAAGTCCATTCTCAACCAACATCTCAGTATCCTTAGAACTGAGATGAGGAGGAATTTCTTCAGCCAGAGGGTGGTGAATGTGTGGAATTCATTGCCACAGGAGGCAGTGGAGGCCGGGTCATTGAGTGTCTTTAAGACAGAGATAGGTAGGTTCTTGATTGGTAAGGGGATCAAAGGTTACAGGGAAAAAGTGGGAGAAGTGCGGGTTAGGTGGATTGGCCATGCTAAATTGCGGCTTAGTGTCCGGGGACTAGCTTGGGTAGATGCATAGGGTCATGGGGATAAGGCCTGGGTGGGATCGTGGTCGGTGCAGACTCGATGGGCCGAATGGCCTCCTTCTGCACTGTAGAATTCTATGATTCTATGAATGGGGTTGAGAAACATATCAGCCATGATTGAATGGGGGAGCAGACTCGATGGGCCGAATGGCCTAATTCTGCTCTTACATCTTATGGTCTTATGATCCTAGTGTGCAGAAGCAGGAGCCTAGGGTTTCCCATGGATTTCTACAGAGGATTCGAGTGGTCCTCAGCACACAAAGGAAATATTACCTCCGCTCTGCGTTGGAAACCTGGTCACCTCAGGTTCTTCCAGGAGACTTAAGGTCTACACGTGGCACGGGGTGGGCCAGTATCCGTGTTCACTAGCCCACCAACCTTAGGGAGACAACGAAACAGTCGG
Organism: Mustelus asterias; assembly: GCF_964213995.1. NCBI lineage: Eukaryota > Metazoa > Chordata > Chondrichthyes > Carcharhiniformes > Triakidae > Mustelus > Mustelus asterias. Next base: position 13,537,468 of record NC_135821.1, read on the forward strand.
CAGGAAGTGATTCCCGCTTCGGGTAAAGGTAGGTGGTGGGTGGAGTCATCACACACTCCCGCCAGGGGTTGTGAGGCAGTCAGACCTCGTTATCAGAAAGGTTCCCGCTCTAACGGTCCCCGAGAGACTGGCAATGGGGCGTGTGTTCTGGCAGCTCCTCCATCGAGCCAATGGAGCAGGGACACGCAGTGCCCACTACTGCCCGTACACTGCCACGAGTTTTATGGTGATTGTCTAAACCCATTCCAAACAGCAGAAGGACCTTCAATCGTAGGGATTTAGGGACAGAACAAAGAACAGTACAGCACAGGAACAGGCCCTTCAGCCCTCCAAACCTGCGCCAATCGCGTTGCCCTATCTAGACCAACCGCCTGTATCCCTCTATTCCCAGTCTGTTCATGTGTCTATCCAGTCTTAAATATCGCTAACATGTCTGCCTCACTTGGCAGTGCATTCCAGGCCCCCACCACCCTCTGTGTAAAAAACTTCCCCCGCACATCTCCACTGAACCTTTCCCCCCTTATCTTGAACTTGTGCCCCCTTGTAATTGTCATTTCTGCCCTGGGAAAAAGCTTCCAACTGTTCACCCTATCGATACCCTTCATAATTTTATAGACTTCTATCAGGTCGCCCCTCAGCCTCCGTCTTTCCAGGGAGAACAATCCCAGTTTATTCGATCTCGCCTCATGGCTAATACCCTCCATACCAGGCAACACCCTGGTAAACCTTCTCTATGCTCCCTCCAAAGCTTCCACATCCTTCTGGCACCATGGTGGCCAGAATTGGACAGATTATTCCAAATGCGGCCTAACCAACGGTTTATAAAACTGTAGTAGATGTAGACCATTCAGCCCTTCCAACCTGCTCTCCCATTCAATTGTGTCATGGCGGATCTATATCTTCTATCTGCCTTGGTCCTATATTCACCAATATCCTTTGCCTAACAAAATCCATTCAATATCATGAAAAAAAGACATGCTGTCAAAGTTTTACATCTTGCACTCAGCAGGATAGATTTGCAAGAACAGCAAATCTCAAAGGGGACAACAATTTATGCTGTATGAGATGAGAGTCCTGCATGGTTGGCAAGTGTGCTGCGATTGGTAAAAGTGTTGCCATGGAGAATGCGCCAGGGAACCGTTAACTGCCAAGGTATTGTCTAACTTCAAACAAGACAAGCCGACTTTGGTTGGCCAACGCATTACTGTGGGCAACAAACCTGGAAATGGTTGCTCCCTCAAACATTTGCTTGGTTGAGAGAGGTGCAACGTGAAGACATCTTTATGTTTGCAAAGGACAGGGCCCTGTCCGTGTGAATGTATGTAGCTTCTAGCACTGTAAGTGAGCCATGCTATGGGCCCGACTGACAATCTCAGTACACTCGGGATTATTTAGTAAGTGCGGTCCAATCACAGAATCACACAATGTTGTGAGTTTTGTGAGCACAGGTTGGTTGGGTACGATTGGTACTTATTAACATCCAAAGGGACATGCTATTTGATATGGGTGGCAAGGTGGTACAGTGGTTAGCACTGCTGCCTCACAGCATCAGGGACCCTGGTTCAATCCTGGCCTTGGGTGACTGTGCAGAGTCTGCACGTTCTCCCACACCCCCCATGTCTGCATGGGTTTCCTCTGGGTCAAATGATGTGCCGGTTAGGTGGATTGGCTGTGGTAAATTGACCCTTAGTGTCCAAAGATGTGTAGGTTAGGTGGATTAGCCATGATAAATTGCCCCTTAGTGTCTAAAGATGTGTAGGTTAGATGGATTGACCATGCTAAATTGCCCCTTAGTAACCAAAGATGTGCAGGTTAGGTGGATTGGCCATGCTAAATTGCCTCTTAGTGTCCAAAGATGTGCAGGTTAGGTGGATTGGCCATGCTAAATTGCCCCTTAGTGTCCAAAGACGTGTAGATTAGGTGGATTGGCCATGCTAAATTGTCCCTTAGTAGCCAAAGATGTGCGGGTTAGGTGGATTAGCCATGCTAAATTGCCCCTTAGTGTCCAAAGATGTGTAGGTTATGTGGATTAGTCATGCTAAATTGCCCCTGAGTGTCCAAAGATGTGTGGGTTAGGTGGATTGGCCAGGATAAATTGTCCCTTGGTGTCCAAAGATGTGCAGGTTAGTTGGATTAATGGGGTAAATGTGTGAGGTTCAGGGAATAGTGCCTAGTGGGATTGTTGTCAAAGACTCGATGGGCTGAATGGCCTCCTCCTGATCTGTGGGGATTCTATGATTCTGGCTGAATAGTGAGGGTTGGATGGGTGGCTGTGGATTCCAATAATTGGAAGCGGAACCAGGGATTGTTTGCGTTGTATAGAAGGGGATTCAAAACCGTGAATCATCCGTGAAAGGTTCCCTCTTGTCAGAGTGGACAGCTCACTCTCAGTTTCATCCATGTCGGGTTTCTGGTAATCCTGACTTGCGAAGCTGTGTCGATGTCGATTGTGAGAGTACATCGGTGACGTGTTACCTGTCAGTGATGGTAAAAACCACTTCCCTTTCAGAGCTGGTAACCGGGGATGTGGTCTTCTTCCTGTGCCTTAGGAAGGATGGAGGAAGGGCAGAGCAAAGACATCGATCGGCACAAAAGAGGGTCCATTAGTCACTCACACGTCCCTGGAGGTCTTGTCCATTGACCTCCCACATCCAACCACCCAGGCTCGCCATTAGTTGTCCAAAATGTCCACCTTCCTGGCTCCCCGCTTCATTCAGAGCAGAGAGAAGATTGGTTGATTCTTCACGCTCATCCAGCTACCAGCCCCAATTCACCCATCTCCCAATATTCTCCATGTAGGGCAGCACGGTGGCACGGTGGTTAGCATCGCTGCCTCACTGCGCCAGGGGCCCGGGTTCAATTCCAGCCTTATTTTTAAGTTTATTTATTTAATTAGTGTCGCAAGCAGGCTTACATTAACATCCCAATGAAGTTACTGTGAAAATCCCCTCCTTGCCACACTCCGGCGCCTGTGCGGGTACACTGAGGGAGAATTTTAACACTTAACCAGCATGTCTTTCAGACTGTGGGAGGAAACCAGAGCATGGGGCGGCACGGTGGGCACAGTGGCACTGCAGCCTCACAGCGCCAGGGTCCCAGGTTCAATTCCAGCCTCAGGTCACTGTCTGTGTGGAGTTTACACTTTCTCCCTGTGTCTGTGTGGGTTTCCTCTGGGTGCTCCAGTTTTCTCCCAGAAATTTATTTACCAGTGTCACAAGTAGGTTTACATTGACACTGCAATGAAGTTACTGTGAAAATCCCCTAGTCGCCACACTCCGGCGTCTGTTTGGGAATTTAGCATGGCCAATGCATCTAACCAGCACATCTTTTGGACTGTGGGAGGAAACCAGGGCATCCGGAGGAAACCCACGCAGACACGAGGAGAACGTGCAAACTCCACACAGATAGTGACCCAAGCCGGGAATTGAACCTGGCACTGTGAGGCCTCAGTGCTACCCGCTGAGCCATCGTGCTGCCCCATGCTCTGGACTTGCTGGGCAGGATTTTTCTCCCCCTCCGCGGCGTGTTTTGCGGCAGAGGGCCACCGACGCCACTCGCTGGGATCTTACGGTCCTGCCCTTCTCAATGGAGTTTCCCGTCGAATACATCCCTTTCCGCCGGGGAAGTCCAACAGGTTTACTTGGAATCACGAGCTTTCGGAAGCGCTGCTCCTTCCTCAGGTGAGTGGAGCGTTCCGAAAGCTCGTGATTCTGAATAAACCTGTTGGACTACAACCTGGTGTTATGAGACTTCTAACTGTGCCCACGCCAGCATCTCCACTTTGAGGGAGCGCGGCACAGATTTACCCTGGACTTGAAGGGATAAAATATGAGGCAAGATTGCATTGACTAAAGTTGTGTCCCTCAAAGTGATTTGCTTTAGGCTTTCAGGATATTCAGGGCAGCAAAAATAGAGAGGAATTATTCCTGCTACTTGAGGGGTCACCGTCAAGGCAACATATTCCAAGATCAAAAGTCAGATCTTTCAGTTTAAAAATGGCAAATATTTCAACATGCAAAAAGTGGGAGAGTTCTCGATTCTTTCCCAAGGTTTGGGCATTGCTGGCTAGGCCCAGCATTTATTACCCATCCCTCATCGCCCTTGAGAAGGTGGTGGTGAGCTGCCTTCTTGAACCGCTGCAGTCCATGTGGTGTAGGTGCACCCCCACAGTGCTGTTAGGGAGGGAGTTATGCTTCCAAGTTAGGATGGTATGTGGCTTGGAGAGGAACTTGCATCCGCACAGTGCTCTTTGGGAGAGAATTTCAGGATTTTGACCGAACGACAGTGAAGGAGTGGCCCTTATATTCCCACAGGGAGGCGATGGCCTAGTGGCATAATCCAGAAATTCAGCGAATGTTCTGGGGTCCCGGGTTCGAATCCCGCCACGGCAGATGGTGGAATTTGAGTTCAATTTTTTTTAAATCTGGAATTAAGAACCTACTGATGACCGTGAATCCATTGTGGATTGTCGGAAAAACCCATCTGGTCCTTTAGGGAAGGAAATCTACCATTGTTATCTGGTTGACATGTGACTCCAAAGCCACAGCAATGTGGTTGACTCTCATGAAGGGTAAGTCTTGCCTCACAAATTTGATAGAATTTTTTGAGGAGGTAACTAAGTGTGTCGATGAAGGTAGAGCAGTTGATGTCATATACATGGATTTTAGTAAGGCGTTTGATAAGGTCCCCCATGGTCGGCTCATGAAGAAAGTAAGGAGGTGTGGGATAGAGGGAAATTTGGCCAATTGGATAAGTAACTGGCTACCTCATAGAAGACAGAGGGTGGTGGTGGATGGAAAATTTTCAGACTGGAGACCAGTTACCAGCGGTGTACCACAGGGATCAGTGCTGGGTCCTCTGCTATTGTGATTTTTATGAATGACTTGGAGGAAGGGGCTGAAGGGTGGATCAGTAAATTTGCAGATGACACCAAGATTGGTGGAGTAGTGGATGAGGTGAAGGGTGTAGGCTGCAAAGAGTCATTGATAGGATGCAGAGCTGGGCCAAAAAATGGCAGATGGAGTTTAACCCTGCACTTTGGAAAAAAGAATAGAGGCATGGACTATTTTCTAAACGGTGACAAAATTCATAATGCTAAAGTGCAAAGGGACTTGGGAGTCCTAGTCCAGGATTCTCTAAAGGTAAACTTGCAGGTTGAGTCCGTAATTAAGAAAGCAAATGTAATGTTGTCATTTATCTCAAGAGGCTTGGAATACATAAGCAGGGATGTACTTCTGAGGCTTTATAAAGCACTGGTTAGGCCCCATTTGGAGTACTGTGAGCAATTTTGGGCCCCACACCTCAGGAAGGACATACTGGCACTGGAGCGGGTCCAGCGGAGATTCACACGGATGATCCCAGGAATGGTAGGCCTGACATACGATGAACGTCTGAGGATCGTGGGATTATATTCATTGGAGTTTAGGAGGTTGAGGGGAGATCTGATAGAAACTTACAAGATAATGAACGGCTTAGATAGGATGGACGTAGGGAAGTTGTTTCCATTAGCAGGGGAGACTAGGACGCGGGGGCACAGCCTTAGAATAAAAGGGAGTCACTTTAGAACAGAGATGAGGAGAAATTTCTTCAGCCAGAGAGTGGTAGGTCTGTGGAATTCATTGCCACAGAGGGCTGTGGAGGCCGAGACGTTGAGCGTCTTCAAGACAGAAATTGATAAATTCTTGATTTCTCGAGGGATTAAGGGCTATGGGGAGAGAGCGGGTAAATGAAGTTGAAATCAACATGATTGAATGGTGGAGTGGACTCGATGGGCCAAATGGCCTTACTTCCGCTCCTATGTCTTATGGTCTTATGGTCTTAAGTGCGAGGTGATTCATTTTGGTAGGACAAATTTGAATGCGGATTACAGGGTCAAAGGTAGGGTTCTGAGGAATGTGGAGGAACAGAGAGATCTTGGGGTTCATATCCACAGATCTCTGAAGGTTGCCACTCAAGTGGATAGAGCCATGAAGAAGGCCTATGGTGTGTTAGCGTTTATTAACAGGGGGTTTGAGTTTAAGAGCCATGGGGTTATGCTGCAACTGTACAGGACCTTGGTGAGACCACATTTGGAATATTGTGTGCAGTTCTGGTCACCTCACTATAAGAAGGATGTGGAAGCACTGGAAAGAGTGCAAAGGAGATTTACCAGGATGCTGCCTGGTTTGGAGGGTAGGTCTTATGAGCAAAGGTTGAGGGAGCTAGGGCTGTTCTCTCTGGAGTGGAGGAGGTTGAGAGGCGACTTAATAGAGGTTTATAAGATGATGAGGGGGATAGATAGAGTGGCCGTTCAGAGACTATTTCCTCGGGTGGATGTAGCTGTTACTAGGGGGCATAAGTATAAAGTTCGTGGTGGAAGATATAGGAGGGATGTACAAGGTGGGTTCTTTACTCAGAGTGTAGTTGGGGTGTGGAATGGACTGCCTGCTGTGATAGTGGAGTCAGACACTTTAGGAACTTTCAAGCGGTTATTGGATAGGCACATGGAGCACACCAGGATGATAGGGAGTGGGATAGCTTGATCTTGGTTTCGGAAAAGGTTTGGCACAACACCGTGGGCCGAAGGGCCTGTACTGTGCTGTACTGTTCTATGTTCTATGTTCTATGTTCAACTGTCCTCGGACAACTAGGGATGGGCAATAAATGCTGGCCAGACACCCATGTCCCACAAATGAATAAAAAAATAGTCCTCAACTGCTCAGGGAGACGAGAGATGAAATTGCTGGGCCTCTGACGGAAATCTTTGTCGCTTCTTTGGACACGGGTGAGGTCCCTGAGGATTGGAGGATAGCGAATGTGGTCCCGTTGTTTAAGAAGGGTAGCAGGGATAACCCAGGAAATTATAGGCCGGTGAGCTTGACGTCCGTGGTAGGGAAGTTGTGGGAGAGGATTCTTAGAGACAGGATGTATGTGCATTTAGAACGAAACAATCTCATTAGTGACAGACAGCATGGTTTTGTAAGAGGGAGGTCGTGCCTTACAAATTTGGTGGAGTTTTTTGAGGAAGTGACAAAAACGGTTGATGAAGGAAGGGCCGTGGATGTCGTCTATATGGATTTCAGTAAGGCATTTGACAAAGTCCCACATGGCAGGTTGGTTAAGAAGGTTAAGGCTCATGGGATACAAGGAGAAGTGGCTAGATGGGTGGAGAACTGGCTTGGCCATAGGAGACAGAGGGTAGTGGTCGAAGGGTCTTTTTCCGGCTGGAGGTCTGTGACCAGTGGTGTTCACAGTAAGAAGTCTCACAACACCAGGTTAAAGTCCAACAGGTTTATTTGGTAGCAAATACCATAAGCTTTCGGAGCAATGCTCCTTCGTCAGATGGAGTGGTCTCTGTTCTCCAGAGACCACTCCATCTGACGAAGGAGCATTGCTCCGAAAGCTTATGGTATTTGCTACCAAATAAACCTGTTGGACTTTAACCTGGTGTTGTGAGACTTCTTACTGTGCTTACCCCAGTCCAACGCCGGCATCTCCACACCAGTGGTGTTCCGCAGGGTTCTGTACTGGGACCTCTGCTATTTGTGATATATATAAATGATTTGGAAGAAGGTGTAACTGGTGTAATCAGCAAGTTTGCGGATGACACGAAGATGGCTGGAATTGCGGATAGCGAAGAGCATTGTCGGGCAATACAGCAGGATATAGATAGGCTGGAAAATTGGGCGGAGAGGTGGCAGATGGAGTTTAATCCGGATAAATGCGAAGTGATGCACTTTGGAAGAAATAATGTAGGGAGGAGTTATACAATAAATGGCAGAGTCATCAGGAGTATAGAAACACAGAGGGACCTAGGTGTGCAAGTCCACAAATCCTTGAAGGTGGCAACACAGGTGGAGAAGGTGGCGAAGAAGGCATATGGTATGCTTGCCTTTATAGGACGGGGTATAGAGTATAAAAGCTGGAGTCTGATGATGCAGCTGTATAGAACGCTGGTTAGGCCACATTTGGAGTACTGCGTCCAGTTCTGGTCGCTGTACTACCAGAAGGACGTGGAGGCATTGGAGAGAGTGCAGAGAAGGTTTACCAGGATGTTGCCTGGTATGGAGGGTCTTAGCTATGAGGAGAGATTGGGTAGACTGGGGTTGTTCTCCTTGGAAAGACGGAGAATGAGGGGAGATCTAATAGAGGTATACAAGATTATGAAGGGTATAGATAGGGTGAACAGTGGGAAGCTTTTTCCCAGGTCGGAGGTGACGATCACGAGGGGTCACGGGCTCAAGCTGAGAGGGGCGAGGTATAACTCAGACATCAGAGGGACGTTTTTTACACAGAGGGTGGTGGGGGCCTGGAATGCGCTGCCAAGTAGGGTGGTGGAGGCAGGCATGCTGACATCGTTTAAGACTTACCTGGATAGCCACATGAGCAGCCTGGGAATGGAGGGATACAAACGATTGGTCTAGTTGGACCAAGGAGCGGCGCAGGCTTGGAGGGCCGAAGGGCCTGTTTCCTGTGCTGTACTGTTCTTTGTTCTTTGTTGTCAGGATGCTGTGTGGTTTGGAGGGCAACTTCCAGGTGGTGGTGTGTCCCAGGCATCTGCTGCTCTTGTCCTTCTAGATGGAAGTGGACATGGGTTTGGAAGGTGTTGCCCAAGGAGCCTTGGTGAGTTGCTGCAATGCATCATGTAGATGGTACACACTGCTGCCACCGTGTGTCGATGGTGAAGGGAATGAGTGTTAAAGATGGTGGATGGGGTGCCAATCAGAGTGGGGCTGCTCGATAGACTTTTGGAACCCCACTCCATAATCAACAGCTGATATTTAGAACAATTGTTATTTCCAAATCTAAGATTGATAGATGTTTGTTATCCAAAGCTAGCAAGGGATTCGGGGCAAAGGAGGGTATGTTGCGCATTATCCATGTTCTCACTGAATGATGGGATAAAATAGCCTCTTCCTGTCGCTATGGGAGAAAGGGAAGAGGTGATTGGAGGTGGGAGTGGTGAGGTCAAGGGGCAACTGGCACTAACCAATCAAGCACTGGTGAGTGGATGCATCTGGCATGTTCCTTCAAATGTCTTCAAACTAGAATGATCCCAGAGGTGAAAAGCTTGACGCATGAGCACCGCTTGAGGACTCTGAGTCTGTACTCGATGGAGTTTAGAAGAATGAGGGGGGATCGCATTGAAATGTACGGAAAAACGAAAGGCCTGGATAGAGTGGATGTGGGGAAGATGTTTCCATTAGTGGCAGAGACTAGGATCCAAGGGCACAGCGTCTGAGTAAAAGGACGACCCTTTAGAACCGAGATGAGGAGGAATTTCTTCAGCCAGAGGGTGGTGAATCTGTGGAATTCATTGCCACAGAAAGCTGTGGAGCCCAGGTCATTGAGTGTATTTAAGACAGAGATAGAGAGGTTCTTCATTGGTAAGGGGGTCAAAGGTTACAGGGAAAAGGCGGGAGAATGGGGTTGAGAAAGATTTCAGCCATGATTGAATGGCAGGGCAGACTCGATGGGCCGAATGGCCTAGTTCTGCTCCTTAATCGTATGGTCTCAGCACCGGGGTTTCCTTAAGATTAGGACACAAGAGGTCATCTGAACTCGAGGCTGGAACTTTCCCGTCCCGCCCACCACAGGAATTGTAGCAGGCGGGACACAGAGCACACCAAGGGGGTAGGGTGCGTCCTGCCCCCTCTGCTCCACCCCATCCAGCATCCTGGTGAGGGCCCCCTCCGAAAAGCACGATGCTGCCTTCTTGCCTGCTATCCCCTGTAGACATTGTGAAACGGGTGCTGGGGAGACGTTTATAAACCATAGGATCCCTACAGTGCAGATGGAGGCCATTCGGCCCATCGAGTCTGCACCGACAACAATCCCACCCAGGCCCTATTCCCAAAACTCCACATATTTATCCCGCTAATCCCTCTAACCTACGCATCCCGGGACACTAAGGGGCAATTTAGCATGGCCAATCCACCCAACCTGCACATCTTTAGATACTAAGGGGCAATTTAGCATGGCCAATCCACCTAACCTGCACATCTTTGGACACTAAGGGGCAATTTAGCATGGCCAATCCACCTAACCTGCACATCTTTAGATACTAAGGGGCAATTTAGCATGGTCAATCCACCTAACTTGCACATCTTACGGACTATGGGAGGAAACCGGAGCACCCGAAGGAAACCCACGTAGATACAGGAAGAACGTGCAGACTCCACACAGACAGTGACCCGAGGCCGGAATTGAACCTGGATCCCTGGCGCTGTGAGGCAGCAGTGCTGACCACTGCGCCACCGTGTTTATATGGCGCACCCAGTGCTTGCAGCAGTTAAATCATTGCGGGGTGGGCGAATCAGAGGGATGGCATCTCTGAAACAGCGTGAAACTCGTGGGCATAAAAGTTATCGCTAACGAGGAATAAGATTCAGCCCGAAAACACGCCAGCGCTGTCCGTGGGAATCACTCCTTTTTCTGCAGCAGAATCAACACTCAGCCGTTTTCTGGCAAGATCCCGCCTAATATTTCTCTTCCGGTGCCCAATTCCACTCCAAATTCGTCCTTCCCCATCACTCCTGAATTCCTGGCACGGGGGGAGTTTTCCTGTCCCGCCCACCATGGGAATCGTAGCGGGCAGTGGGGTGGGGGTGGGGTGGGGGGGGGGCAGACCTTGTAAAGATTTGTTGACCCCGGGCGGGATTTTCCAGGGTTTTGGGGCGAGCACAGCCGGAAAATCCCCAGTCCCGAGTCTTTAAACCTTGTCGCTTCGCCCAATGAATGTTTTACAGTTCTGTAGCGCCTTCCGACACCACTGGGCGCGCCCCCCCCCCAAACTGCCTCACAGGCAATGAGGTACTCTTGAAGTGTGGTTACAGTTGTGGTATAGGAAATGTAGCAATAATTTGTAGATAACCAGGCCCCCAGATAATGATCGGTTTTTGTGTGGTTGATTGAGGGATAAATATTGATCAGGGCTCCAGTGAAGAACTCCCCTGCTTCGACTCAGGACCCCGGGATGTTTGGTATCCACCCTAAAAAAGGCCAATGGGGTCTCGCTTCAATGGCATATCCAAAAAATTATCCAGCATGCAAAGGGGGAACAAAGTCAAAGGCCGACACTGGAGTGGGATTTGGACCCACAACTCAGAGGCAAGAGTGCGTCAACTGGGCTGACCCAAGTCGGTAGAGTGTTGGCCTAGTCATTCACTGAGGTTCTGGCCGCCCTGTTGCCCTGGTTACGTCATTATCACTGTCAGGCCTCCAGCAGGTTAGGGTGCTACGTACTTTGAAACTGAATGGTTATTTTAGTCAGTCTAAGAGGCCATTCATCTCAGCAAATTCTGACCCTGGTAATTTCAGATTATTTATTTGAACACTTATATTTATGAAGGGCAGCACAGTGGTTAGCACTGCTGCCTCACAGCGGCAGGGACCGGGTTTGAATCCCGGCTTGGGTCACTGTCTGTACAGAGTCTGCGCGTTCTCCCCGTGTCTGCGTGGGTTTCCTCCTGGAACATTGTCAGAGGCTACAGAAGGATATAGATAGGCTGGAAATTTGGGCAAGGAAATGGCAGATGGAGTTCAATCCTGATAAATGCGAAGTGATGCATTTTGGTGGGAATAATGTAGGGAGGAGCTACACGATAAATGGAAGAACCATAAAGGGTGTAGAGACGCAGAGGGACCTGGGTGTGCAAGTCCACAGATCTTTGAAGGTGACGTCACAGGTGGAGAAGGTGGTGAAGAAGGCATATGGCAAGCTTGCCTTTATAGGACGGGGCATAGAGTATAAAAGTTGGGGTCTGATGTTGCAGATGTATAGAACGTTGGTTCGGCCGCATTTGGAATACTGCGTCCAGTTCTGGTCGCCACACTACCAGAAGGACGTGGAGGCTTTGGAGAGAGTACAGAGGAGGTTTACCAGGATGTTGCCTGGTATGGAGGGGCTTGGTTATGAGGAGAGATTGGGGAAACTGGGGTTGTTCTCCTTGGAAAGACGGAGGATGAGGGGAGACTTAATAGAGGTGTATAAAATTATGAAAGGCATAGATAGGGTGAACGGTGGGAAGCTTTTCCCCGGGTCGGTGGTGACGTTCACGAGGGGTCATAGGTTCAAGGTGAAGGGGGGGAGGTTTAACACAGATATCAGAAGGACATATTTCACACAGAGGGTCGTGGGGGCCTGGAATGTGTTGCCGGGCAAGGTGGTGGAGGCGGACACACTGGGAACGTTTAAGACTTATCTAGACAGCTATATGAACGGAGTGGGAATGGAGGGATACAAAAGAGTGATCTAGTTTGGACCAGGGAGCGGCGCGGGCTAATTGTTCCTGGTTTCTCGTTTCAAGGCTTCATTCTACGATCATCTTGCTGGTGCCAGTACAGAGTGAGACTGCGGATAGTTGGGAACCTGTCTCGGGGGCAGGGGATTCATATGGTGTTCGTGGAAGTGGAAATGACTAGGGTTGGGAAGCATTTTCCGATCGGGGCCATTGTGATCTCCTGGACTCGTTTCGATCGCCTCAGGGGGTCGGAGAGGAATTTCCCAGATTTTTTTTTCCCCATATTGGCCCTGGGGTTTTTCACTCTGGGTTTTCGCCTCTCCCTGGAGATCACATGGTCTGGAATGGGGGGGTGGGGGTAAGTTAATAGGTTGTAATGAACAAAGCATCGTAGCTGTGAGGGACAGCTCGGTGGATAGGATATTGGTATGTAGATAGGCTGGAAAATTGGGTGGGGATCCTGGATTCAGGATTCAATCCTGGACCGGGGAGCGGCGCGGGCTTGGAGGGCCGAAGGGCCTGTTCCTGTGCTGTATTGTTCTTTGTTCTTTGTTCTTTGTTGGAGCTCCGGTTTCCTCCCACAGTTCAAAAGACGTGTTGGTTAGGTGCTAAATTCTCCCTCAGTGTAGCCGAACGGGTGCCAGAGTGTGGCGACTCGGGGATTTTCACAGTAACTTCATTGCAGTGTTAATGTAAGCCTACAATGACACTAATTACTGTGACACTAATAAATAAACTTAGTTATAAATAGAAACGGGAGAGAGGTGATAAAGGGTCTGTTTGAGTGGGTGAAGGAGAACATCCTGTGATCAAAATCCACAGGAATACATCCAACCATCTTGGCAACTGTATTGGGAAGAATTTCACAGAATTCCCACAGCACAGAAGGAGGCCATTGGGCCCATCGAGTCTGCACTGGCTCTCCAATCGAGTATTACGACTTAGTGCCCATTCCCCTGCCTTTCCCCGTACCCCCTGCACATTGTTTCTATTCAAATAATCATCCAATGCCCTCTCGAATGCCTCGATTGAACCTGCCTCCACCACACTTCCAGACAGAGTGTGGAGTCTGCACGTTCTCCCCGTGTCTGCGTGGATTTCCTCCAGGTGCTCCAGTTTCCTCCCACACTCCAAAGATGTGTAGATTAGGTGGATTGGCCGTGGAAAATTGCCCCTTAGTATCCAAAGATGTGCGGGTTAGGGTGGATTAGCCATGCTAAATTGCCCCTTAGTTTCCAAAGAATGGGTGCATGAGTAAGGAAAGAATGCAGGGATATGCTAATAGTGTTAGACGAAGGGAGATGGGAGGAGGATCTTGCGGATTATAAACATTAGCATGCAGTGGTTGGGCCAAATGGCCTTTTTCCTCTGTGATCCTACATAATAAGCATAGTGGGAAGATTTTGTAACTTTCTTCCATCGCAAATGCAATTGTCTTTGGCACGGTGGCACAGTGGTTAGCGCTGCTCCCTCACAGCGTCAGAGACTCGGGTTCGATTCCAGCCTTAGGTGACTGTGTGGAGCTTGCACCTTCTCCCAGTGTCTGCATGGGTTTCCTCCGGGTGCTCTGGTTTCCACCGTCCAAAGATGTGTAGGTTAGGTGGATTGTCCATGCTAAATTGCCCCTTAGTGTCCAAAGATGTGCAGGTTAGGTGGATTGGCCATGCTAAATTGGCAATTAGTGTCTGAAGATGTGCAGGTTAGGTGGATTGGCCATGCTGAATTGGCAATTAGTGTCCAAAGATGTGCAGGTTAGGTGGATTGGCCATGCTAAATTGTCCCTTAGTGTCCAAAGATGTGCAGGTTAGGTGGATTGGCCATGCTAAATTGGCAATTAGTGTCTGAAGATGTGCAGGTTAGGTGGATTGGCCATGCTAAATTGCCAATTAGTGTCCAAAGATGTGCAGGTTAGGTGGATTGGCCATGCTGAATTGGCAATTAGTGTCTGAAGATGTGCAGGTTAGGTGGATTGGCCATGCTGAATTGGCAATTAGTGTCCAAAGATGTGCAGGTTAGGTGGATTGGCCATGCTAAATTGTCCCTTAGTGTCCAAAGATGTGCAGGTTAGGTGGATTGGCCATGCTAAATTGGCAATTAGTGTCTGAAGATGTGCAGGTTAGGTGGATTGGCCATGCTAAATTGGCAATTAGTGTCCAAAGATGTGCAGGTTAGGGGGATTAGTGGTAAATCCGTGGAGTTACGGGAATAGGACCTGGGTGGAATGCTCTGTCAGACAGTCGGCGCAGATCTGATGGGCCGAATGGCGCTGCAGGGATTCTATCCATATACTGCGTGCCCTCGAAAGAAACATCCTGTTGGCGAACTCCACGATGATCTATTCCAGAATGGAACGGGCAGCTTCTGAGCTCAGTTCACCTGTTGCGTCCGTTTATTGGCAGGAGGCGGTTTGCTCACAGATCCACATGGAGAGAGCCACCTAGAAGTGGGTCAGGGTGACACTGAGACAGTCAACAAAAAAAATTGACAAACCAGTTTCAAATAAAAAGGAGCGTTTTACCGGATCTGCTGGTGCAGACTTTGCAAATAATAGAAAATGTGTTGTGGTTTCCAGTGAATCTGACTGGGGCTTTTTCAACATTACCCATTCTTTTAATATTTTGCAAGGCTGTGTATTCCTGTGTCGGTTTCAATCTGCCTTGTCAGCTCATTATTTTCAATTAGCACCAACAGAATGAGAGAGTGTTACTACCTACCCTCCCTGGAGAGGAGAAGACTGAGAAAAGATCTGACGGAGAGGTTCAAAATCATAAGCCGGGGCTGGTACAGAGCAGAAATTGTGCCCACTCGTAGAAAGATCGACAATGAGAGGGGCACACAGCGATTCGCAAAAGAATCAAATGTGATGTCAGGAAAAACTATCGCGCAGCGAGAGATTTGAGTCAGGAATAGCGTAGAACGCCTGCCAGTGCAGGAGGAGGCCATTTGGTCCATCGAGTCTGCACTCACCACAATCTCACCCAGGACTTATTCCCGTAACTCCATTTATTTACCCTGCTAATCCTGTGACATTTGGGTGCAATTTAACAAGGCCCCACCTAACCTACACATCTTTGGACACTAAGGGGCAATTTAGCATGGCCAATCCACCTAACCTGCACATCTTTGGACACTAAGGGGCAATTTAGCATGGCCAATCCACCTAACCTGCACATCTTTGGACACTAAGGAGCAATTTAGCATGGCCAATCCACCAAACCTACACGTCTTTGGACACTAAGAGGCAATTTAGCATGGCCAATCCACCTAACCTGCACATCTTTGGACACTAAGGGGCAATTTAGCATGGCCAATCCACCTAACCTGCACATCTTTGGGCACTAAGGAACAATTTAGCATGGCCAATCCACCAAACCTACACGTCTTTGGACACTAAGAGGCAATTTAGCATGGCCAATCCCTCTGACCTGCACATCTTTGGACACTAAAGGACAATTTAGCATGGCCAATCCACCTAACCTGCACATCTTGGGACACTAAGGGGCAATTTAATACGGCCAGTCCACCTAACCTGCACATTTTAGGTGAATCTGCATTAACGGTCGTGCGGATCCGGAACATGATGCTGAAGCTTTTCATCTTGTACTCATCAGAACAAATGCAAGAATGGCAAGTTTCAAAGGCTCACAACATGTTTCTTGAGTAGTTCGTAACGGGCAAGGTATAGATCGCACTCAACCAGCCCATGCGCGCAAAACCCAAACAAAATGTCTACTGTTAGATGTGGCTCCTCCCTCACCCCCACCCCCCCAATTGGGCAGCACTTGCTGAACATTCCTGAGTGTGCCAACAGCTACACTGACAACCAATACAAGATGATGAGTTGAGCTTGTACCGTGGCTCATTTACATTTGCTGGGAGCAACATACATTCCCACACAGCGACCCTTTCCCTGCAAACAAGAGGAATATGTCCAAGTCTTGCACCTGTTTTGAATTGTTCAGGAGTTCGGGGAGCCTCGTGTTCCCCGTTATTTTCTCCATAGTGACCACCCCCCCTCAGCCAATCAGAGTTGATTTGCCAGCCAATCCACACCCTTTGCTCCAATTGCATAAATTGTTGTGATTGTTTAAAATTTGACACCCTGGCATTCGTCCTGATTCATGCAAGGCGATAAGTGTGAGGTTATTCACTTTGGAAGCAAAAACAAGAAGGCAGATTACTACCTGAATGGCTGTAAATTGGGAGAGGGGAGTGTGCTGCGGGACCTGGGTGTCCTTGTGCACCAGTCGCTGAAGGTAAGCAGGCAGGTGCAGCAGGCGGTAAAGAAGGCAAATGGAATGTTGGCCTTCATTGCGAGAGGTTTCGAGTACAGGAGCAGGGATGTATTGTTGCAGTTATACAGGGCCTTGGTGAGGCCCCACCTAGAGTATTGTGTGCAGTTTTGGTCTCCTTTTCTGAGGAAGGATGTTCTTGCTCTCGAGGGAGTGCGGCGAAGGTTTACCAGGCTGATTCCGGGGATGGTGGGACTGAAGTATGCGGAGAGATTGACTCGGTTAGGATTGTTTTAGCTGGAGTTCAGATGAATGAGGGGGGATCTCATAGAGACTTATAAAATTCTAACAGGACTAAACAGGGTAGATGCAGGGAGGATGTTCCCGATGGTGGGTGAGTCCAGAACCAGGGGTCACAGGCTGAGGATTCAGGGTAGATCATTTAGGACGGAGATGAGGAGACATTTCCTCACCCAAAGAGTGGTGAGCCTGTGGAATTCATTACCACAGGAAGTAGTTGATGCCAAAACATTGAATGTATTCAAGAGGCGGCTGGATATAGCACTTGGGGCGAATGGGATCAAAGGTTATGGGGAGAAAGCAGGATTAGGCTATTGAGTTGGATGATCAGCCATGATTGTGACGAATGGTGGAGCAGGCTCGAAGGGCCGAATGGCCTCCTGCTCCTATCTTCTATGTTTCTATGAAAAGCTTCCGCAACATGTCTCAGAAATATTGAACCAATGTGATTTGTCTCATCCATTTCCCGTGGTAGTAAGTTCCACATCCTAGTCAGTCTCCAGAGGAACAGGTTTCTCCTGAATTCTCTAATGGGTTATTCGTGTCATAGAGGTTTACAGCATGGAAACAGGCCCTTTGGCCCAACTCGTCTATGCCATCCCTTTTTTTAAACCACTGAGCTAGTCCCAATTGCCCACATTTGGCCCATGTCGCTCTATGTCCATCTTACCCATGCAACTGTCTAAACGCTTCTTGAAAGACAAAATTGTACCCGTCTCTACTACTACCTCTGGCAGCTCGTTCCAGACACCCACCACCCTCTGTGTGAACAAATTGCCCCCCGGACCCTTTTGTATCTCTCCCCTCTCACCTTCAACCTATGCCCTCCAGTTTTAGACTCCCCTACCTTTGAGAAAAGATGTTGACAATCTAGCTGATCTATGCCCCTCATTATTTTATAGACCTCTATGAGATCACCCCTAGTGACCGTGTTACATTTATTGGCCCCAGGTTTTGGACTCAAAGTCACCCTCTCCACCCCCAACAAGTGGAAACATCTCTCTGTCTAACCCTTTTTATAGTTCTCCAGCTCTCGACCAGAACATCTCCCAGTTCCCTCCTTTCGGGAGAATGGTGTTCCAGCCTGTTCAGTCTTTCCGGATGGATCTATCCCCTCGTTTTTGACGTCACCCTCTTTCTGTGCCTTCTCTGGTGCGTAGTGCCCTCAGGGTGGTCTAAGGTGACATTGTTGATCAGGGGAATTTCCCCCAGAGTCCATCCTTTCGAATATTTCTGGACATCACTACACCTGATGAAGAGGTGTGGCGTTAATTTTAGAAAGCGTGGGATTTTATGCGAAACCCAAAGGCCTCGGGGTAGACTTTGGAGGTGATCAGTAAACAGGATACAAGTTGTTCGCAAAATTGCACACACCTTATGATTTTGTTTCTCTGTCTGGTTTTGGCTTATTCTCATTTGTATATCGCTGAATACAAACCTTTTTCTATATTCATTCGTGGGACATGGGCGTTGCTGGCTGGCCAGCATTTATTGATGTGGAGATGCCGACGTTGGACTGGGGTAAACACAGTCAGAGGTTTAACAACACCAGGTTAAAGTCCAACAGATTTATTTGGTAGCAAAAGCCACACAAGCTTTCGGAGCCCCAAGCCCATTCTTCAGGTGAGCACCTGAAGAAGGGGCTTGGGGCTCCGAAAGCTTGTGTGGCTTTTGCTACCAAATAAACCTGTTGGACTTTAACCTGGTGTTGTTAAACTTCTTACAGCATTTATTGCCCATTCCTAGATGCCCGGGGGCAGCTGAGAGTCAACCACATTGCTGTGGCTCTGGAGTCACGTGTAGGCCAGACCAGGTAAGAATGGCGGATTTCCTTCCCGAAAGGACTTTTAGTGAAAGTTCCAGTGTTTTTCTGACAATTGTTTCATGGTCATCAGTAGATTCTTAAATCCAGATACTTTTTATTGGATTCAAATTCCACCAGCTGCCATTGTGGGATTCGAACCGGGGTCCCCAGAACATTCGCTGAGTTTCTCAATTAATAGTCAAGCGATAATACCACTAGGCCATCACCTCCCCATCATGAAGCAACCCGACAGGGCAGCCAACACGGTGGCACAGTGGTTAGCACTGCTGCCTCACAGCGCCAGGGACCCAGGCTCGATTCCCGGCTTGGGTCACTGTCTGTGTGGAGTCTGCACATTCTCCCCGTGTCTGCGTGAGTTTCCTCCAGGTGCTCTGGTTTCCTCCCACAGTCCGAAAGACGTGCTGGTTAGGGTGCATTGGCTGTGCTAAATTCTCCGAACAGGCACCGGAGTGTGACGACTAGGGGGATTTTCACAGTAACTTCATTGCAGTGTTAATGTAAGCCAACTTGTGGCATTAATAAATAAAATAAACAATGCAACACCACCTCAGTGGCAGCCGAGATAACAAGCGCAAATCTCTACGCTTCACAGGCCGCTCACTCCGAGACGGGAGGGGGCACAGGGGGGCGGTGAATGAAGTGAGCGACACCCTGGTCCCAATGATGTTGTTTAAATGAAAATAAGAGTGATTAAATACAAGTGTAGAATTCCACTTGGGCAAATAACGGACGCTTCTCTTTATTTGTTTGACAGGTTTTATTGGGGCAGTCGGTGAGCGAGATGGTGAGTGTCGCTTCCTCCATTTTGTGATGTAGTGGCGAAGTTTTTATTCATTTAACGGGATGTGGGGTGTCGCCGGCTAGAACAGCCTTGAGAGGGTGGCAGCGTGCCGCCATCTTGAACCATTGCAGTCCGTGTGGCATAGGTATGGGGGGTGGGGGGGGGTGCGGGGGTGGGGGGAGGAATGGGATGGGGTGGGTGGGAGAATCGTGGGCGTGGGGGTAGTTGAGGGGAGGAGGAGTGTGAGGGGGTGGAACTGAGGGGGGAGTTGAGGAGGTGGGGGTGTGACGGTGTGGGGTGGGTGGGAGAATTGTGGGCAGGGGGAGTTGAGGAGTGAGGGGGTGGAACTGAGGGGGGGTCTGGGAAGAACTGAGGAGATGAAGGTGTGAGGGGGTGGGGTGGGTGGGAGAATTGGGGGCTGGGGTGAACCATTGTTGGTTACCACCAGGAGTGCTGAGCCATGGTTTGGCCAGCACTATGAGTCTGTAGATATGTTACTGTTGGGGTTAGGGTTGGGCTGTTCTACCTGTTAATATAGTCCTATGGTACACCCCAGTTGGCTCCACCTTCCGGGAGAGGTATAAAGGTCACTGCTCTGCCTGGTGACCCTTTAGTCTGGGATTGTATATTGTATATAGTAGCTCCGTTATTGTTGGCAATAAAAGCCTTTATTTCCCGGGTACATCCTGCCTCCCATGTGATTTATCGCGCAAGAGGGGCGAAGGGAGTTGAGGAGAGTGGGTTGTGGGGGGAGTTGAGGGGAGGGGGAGTGTGAGGGGTGGAACTGAGGAAGTGGGGGGAGTTGAGGAGAGGGGTTTTGAGGGAATTGAGGAGGTGGGGGTGTGTGCAGAGGTGAGGGGTGGGTGGGAAAATTGTGGGCGAGGGGAATTGAGGAGGTGGGGGTGTGAGGGGATGGAACTGAGGGGGGGGGCGTGGGGGGAGTTGAAGAGAGGTGGGGTGTGAGGGGCTGGAACTGAGGAAGTGGGGGTGTGGGGTGGACTCAGGAGGTTGGGGAGGGGGAATTAAGGAGAGGTGGGGGAAACCGAGGAGGGAGGATGTGGGGGGTGGGGGGAGATCTGAGGAGGCTGGTTAGAAGGCCCGAATTTGTTCTTGTGCTGGAAGATTCCAGGCCCTCTCGCGTCTCCTCCACCCCACCCCAAATCCTGAGCCTCCCCCCACCACCCCCACCTCCCCACCTGTCCCCCCAACTCCCCACCCCCGGCAATGAGATAATTTCCCCCAAGCTTCATGTCCAATAATGAGGACAGACCCGCAGATCGGGGAGGTGGGGGCTTGGGGAGGGGGGGGGCCGCGTGTGGTGGTTGTGGGGATTGGAGGGGTGGGCGTGTGGGGGGGGGGCAGCTGTGGTGGTTGCCGGAAGGGGGGGGGGACAAATACATTGGTCAATCAGATGAACAGTTTGATACTCATGATGCTCGGTCATCCCTCAATCCACTCTCTGATGGTGACAGGAGTCACGCGTGATCAGGGTTTGGATACTGAGGGACTGGTCGCAGAGCCCCCTAGCAAAGCATTCCCCCACGCCCTGCATCCATGAATCATGGCAAAGATTCAGATTTTGCGAATGACCTTTCTTTTGTGGAAATTGTGTGCAATCGCTTGAACAAACCTTTGCCACTTCCTTCCCCGGGTTGCGTAAGTTCTGACGCAACCAATTTCCCCATCTCATCTCTCCCGGGGTGGTCAAGATGAGGTGCGAAACATTTAGCATTCTGTGGTGTGAAAAACACCAAGAGAAAATGGAGTCGCACCTGCGTCTGGGGCGTCGACATGGGAAATAGGTCAAAGTTGTTGGTTGGGCCAGAGCGAAGGGTCCAATCCGGGGACAAAACAAAACTGAAGTGTAAAGTGTCTCCAACCGCCCGTGACTGACAACAACAAGCTACATTTCTGTCGCGCTTTTCACAGAACCGTGCAGCGCAGAGGAGGCCCTTCGGCCCATCGAGTCTGCACCAACACACAAAAAACAGCTGGGCCAGAATTTTGCCATCCCGCCCGCCACGGGAATCGGAGCGGGCGAGGGGGCGGACCATGGAAATGTCCGTTTACCTCAGGCGGGATTTTACGGTTTTGGGACGAATGAGACCATTAAAGTCCCTCCCCTGAACTCCCACCTAATCCCATCTACCAGCACTTGGCCTGAATGTTATGACGTGTCAAGTGCTCATCCAGGTATTTTTCAAAGGATGTGAGGCATCCCGCCTCCACCACCCTCCCAGGCAGCGCATTCCAGACCCTCACCGCCCTCTGGGTGAAAAGGTTTTTCCTCCCTAAACCTCCTGCCCCGCACCTTTGACCTATGCCCCCTCGTGACTGACCCTTCAACTCAGGGGAACATCTAACAACTAACTAAGGGGAACATCCTAAAACATTCCAGTGCACTTTCGAAGGATTGTTACCAAGCAAAGTTAGCTACAAAGGGCGGGATTTTCCAGTCCCAACCATGCCACAACCAGAAGATTCAATGTTCCATCAAATTGTCTGTCGATGATTCCCGTGGTGGGCGAATCTGGAAAATTTGTGGGAAAGCGACAGAAGGGAGATGACTAAAAACTTGATCGAAGAGGTATGTCCTAAGGAGTGTCTTGATGGACAAAATAGAGATAATCAGAGATGGGTAGAGAGGGAATTCCAGAGGCTGGATAGGCTGGGACTTTTTGCCTGGAGTGTAAGAGGATGAGGGGTTACCTTAGAGAGGTTGATAAAATCATGAGGGGCATAGATAAGTTTTAAGTTTAAGTTTGTTTATTAGTGTCACAAGTAGGCTTACATTAACGCTGCAATGAAGTGACTGTGAAAATCCCCTAGTCGCCACACTCCGGCGCCTGTTCGGGGACACTGAGGGAGAATTTAGCACGGCCAACGCGCCGAATCAACACATCTCTTTGACTGTGAGAGGAAACCGGAGCACCAGGGGGAAACCCATGCAGACACGGGGAGAATGTGCAGACTCCGCATAGACAGTGACCCAAGCCAAGAATCAAACCCGGGTCCCTGGCACCGTGGGGCAGCAGTGCTAACCACTGTGCCGCCGTGCCATGGAGTCTAAAGAGATTGGGGATTTATTTGGATACTGAAATGTGCAATCACTCACACATTAACAAAAATTGTGACTTCTTTCCAATATCCTTGTACACTTTTTTGCATTTTTTATAACTTTTTCATACAAACCATTCTTTGGGATGTGGGCATTGCTGGCATTCATTACCAATCCTTACTTGCCCTTGAGAAGGTGGTGGTGAGCCGCCTTCTTGAACCGCTGTAGTACCTGGGGTGTAGGTACACCCACTGTGCTGTTAGAGTGGGAATTCTAAGATTTTGACCCAACAACAGTGAAGGAGTGATGATATATTTACAAGTCATAGAATCCTACAGTGCAGAACGAGGCCATTCGGTCCATCAAATCTGCACCAACCACAATCCCACTCAGTCCCTATTCGCGTCACCCCACTTATTTACCCTGCTAATCCTCCTGACACTAAAGTCAATTTAGCACAGCCAATCAACCTAACTCACACATCTTTGGACTGTGGGAGGAAACCGGAATACCCGGAGGAAACCCACGCAGACTTGGGGAGAACGTGCAAACTCCACATGTATAGTGACCCGAGGTTGGAATCGAACCCGGGTCCCTGACGCTGTGAGGCAGCAGTGCTAACCACTGTGCCACCGTGCCACCTCGCATTGAGTTGATCTTTCTCTACACCCTAGCTATGACTGTAATACTACATTCTGCACTCTCACCTTTCCTCCTCTATGAACGGTATGCTTTGTATAGCACGCAAGAAACAATGCTTTTCACAGTATGTTAATACATGTGACAATAATAAATCAAATCAAATCATGTTGGAGTGTGGAGGGGTTGTTTGTAAGTCACCACTATTTCCCTGGTGGTAGAGGTCACGCCTTTGGAAGGAGCTGTTGAAGGAGGTTTGGTGAGTTGCTGCAGTGCATCTTGTAGATGATACACACTGCTGCTACGATGCGCCAGGGTGGAGGGACATGTAAGGAGATATGTTGAGGAGATTAGGGCTGGCTGAGCATGGAAGATCTTTCAGAAATAGCTCTGGGCTGGGAGAAGGTGACGTTTGTATCAGCTATAGAGTCAAGCCAGAAAGGTCTTGGTGCCAAAAGTAATCATGGTCTAAAGTTCTTGGAATTCCGCAGCAGAGCGGAAGTGAGTTTGAAAGGTCACATGGTAAACCTTCATTAAAGTGACAAGCCTTGTGTAATATTTTGTTGGATTTTTTAATGGTTAAATATCTAAAGGAAAGTGTTGCCTGGAAGGTGTTAACTTGTGGGTGTAACAAAGTAGGGAGTTTTTTGGGATGAGAGGGGGATGTTTGTAAGTCTAAATTTAACTGTGTAACTGTAATCTTGAGTGTTTGAATTTTCTTTTCTTCTTATCAATAAACCTTTTATGTTTATTTCATTTTAAATGCCAAAAGTGTCCTGGACTCTATGCTGTTGAGAGCATAGAGTCCTGCACCTTTCCTTCTTGTTTCAGAATATTTTGAAAAAAGGTTGTGACCTGTAAGCCAAGTTTCCCTCCGGGATTTGATTTACTCAGCACGTAGCATTTGCTATACTCATAACATACAAACAGAGAAACATATGGACTTAGGAACATAGGAGGGTAGGAATATAGAAAATAAAAGCAGGAGTCGGCCATTCGGCCCTTCCATCCTGTTCCACCATTCATTTTGATCATGACTGATCATCAGATTCAATATCCTGATCCCCCCTTACCCAAATATCCCTTGATTCCTTTCGCCCCCAAGAGCTATATCTAATTTCTTCTTGAAATCACACAATGTTTTGGCCTCAACTACTTTCTGTGGAAGTGAATTCCACACATTCACCACCCTCTGGGTGAAGAAATTTCTCCTCACCTCAGTCCTAAAAGGTTTACCCCTTATCCTCAAACTATGACCCCTAGTTCTGAATTCCCCGCCATCAGGAACATTCTTTCTGAATCCACTCTGTCTAATCCTGTTAGAATTTCTAAGTTTCTATGAGATCCCCTCTCACTCTTCTAAACTCCAGTGAATATAATCCTAACCGACTAAGTCTCTCCCTCATATGACAGACCAGCCATCCCAGGAACCAGCCTGGTAAACCTTCGCTGTACTTCCCCTATAGCAAGGACATCCTTCCTCAGATAAGGACACCAAAACTGCACACAATACTCCAGGTGTGGCCTCACCAACACCCTGTACAATTGCAGTAAAACATCCCTATAACATTAGCGAATTCCCCAAACTCTGTCCTGATGGGCGGTGTGGTGTGAAATGTGCAATGCTAACATTCATGTCGAGAGGGCTAGAATACAAGAGCAGGGATGTACTTCTGAGGCTGTATTAGGCCCCATTTGGAATATTGTGAGCGGTTTTGGGCCCCGTACGTAAGGAAGAATGTGCTGGCCTTGGAAAGGGTCCAGAGGAGGTTCACAAGAATGATCCCTGGAATGAAGAGCTTGTCGTATGAGGAATGGTTGAGGACTCTGGGTCTGTACTCATTGGAGTTTAGAAGATTGAGGGGGGATCTTATTGAAACTTACAGGATACTTCGAGGCTTGGATAGAGTGGATGTGGAGAAAATGTTTCCACGAGTAGGAAAAACTAGAACCAGAGGGCACAACCTCAGGCTAAAGGGACGATCCTTTAAAACAGAGAAGAGGAGGAATTTCTTCAGTCAGAGAGTAGTGAATCTGTGGAACTCTTGGCCGCAGAAGGCTGTGAAGGTCAGGTCATTGAGTGTCTTTAAGACAGAGATAGATAGGTTCTTGATTAATAAGGGGATCAGGGGTTATGGGGAAAAGGCAGGAGAATGGGGATGAGAAAAATATCAGCCATGATTGAATGGCGGAGCAGACTCGATGGGCCGAGTGGCCTAATTCTGCTCCTATGTCTTATGGCCTTCTGGTCTAAAAGGTTAATAGCTATTGTACAAACAACTGATTCACATAATTGGTGATCATAGAATCATAGAATCATAGAAACCCGACAGTGCAGAAAGAGGCCATTTGGCCCATCAAGTCTGCACCGACCACAATCCCACCCAGGTCCTATCCCCATATCCCTACATATTTACCCACTAATCCCTCTAACCTACGCATCTCAGGACACTAAGGGGCAATTTAGCAAGGCCAATCAACCTAACCCGCACATCTTTGGACTGTGGGAGGAAACCGGAGCACCCGGAGGAAACCCACGCAGACACGAGGAGAATGTGCAAACTCCACACAGACAGTGACCCGAGCCGGGAATCGAACCCAGGTCCCTGGAGCTGTGAAGCAGCAGTGCTAACCACTGTGCTACCGTGCCGCCCAGGCCTGATGACCTGATGTCAGGTAACAGGCGGGATTTGCTGGCCGCGCTTGTCCCCAAGGTCGGAAGTCCCGCGCGAGGTTAACAGACATTTGCATGGGACGTATCCTGCTTGCTATAATTCCTATGGTGAGTGGGATGGCAAAGCTCCCCCAACATGTCTCCAGAACACTCTCAGAGTGGAGCATTATCTGCCCCTGTACATGGCTGGATCGAATTAATTGTTGGAAGTTTCTGGGATTCTTGATGAAGGCTTATCTGTCTTCATGATTTGATTTTGATTTGATTTATTGTTGTCACATGTATTAGTATACAGTGTAAAGTTTTGTTTCTTGCGCGCTATACGAAGCATACCATTCATAGAAAAGGAAAGGAGAGAGTGCAGAATGTAGTGTTACAGTCATAGCTAGCGTGTAGAGAAAGATCAACTTAATGCAAGGTAGGTCCATTCAAAAGTCTGACAGCAGCAGGGAAGAAGCTGTTCTTGAGTCGGTTGGTACGTGACCTCAGACTTTTGTGTCTTTTTCCCGAAGGAAGAAGGTGGAAGAGAGAATGTCCGGGGTGTGTGGGGTCCTTAATTATGCTGGCTGCTTTTCCCGAGGCTGCGGGAAGTGTAGACAGAGTCAATGGATGGGAGGCTGGTTTGCGTGATGGGCTGGGCTACATTCACGATGTTTGGACCAGGGAGCGGCACGGGCTTGGAGGGCCGAAGGGCCTGTTCCTGTGCTGTATTGTTCTTTGTTCTTTGTTCTTTTGTAGTTTCTTGCGGTCTTGGGCAGAGCAGTCCAGAGGAGAGGTAACATTACCCAAGGCAGTTCAATTAGCGAGACAGGTGGTGTTCCAGCTGCAGAACTGAGTTCTAAACCGGGGTGATCACGAACCTGTGTGGAAGGCTGTGGCAAAGTGATACAGTCACTGGGCTAGTATTCTGGGGACCTGGGTTCGAATCCCAGCATGGTCAAAATGGAATTTAACAAAAATCTGGAATTGAAAAGTCTGGTGACCATGAAAGCATTGTTGATTGTCGTAACAATCCCATCTGGTCCGCTGAAGTTTATTTATTATTAAGATTACATTCACACTGCAGTGAAGTTACTGTGAAAATCCCCTAGTGGCCACACTCCGGCGCCTGTTCGGGTACACTGAGGGTCAATTTAGCATGGCCAATGCACCCTAACCTGCACGTCTTTCGGAGTGTGGAAGGAAACCGGAACACCCGGAGGA
>NC_135821.1:13566900-13659888 GCF_964213995.1 Mustelus asterias
TGGAACAGACCATAATATTCTGTTCCGGTATCTAGGCAGACACCTGAGTTTCAGCAAATCCCCCGAGCGTGTGATGCCTCCTCCCCAGTCGAGCGTGAAGTGCGAATGCTCATCTGAGCTCTATCCGACCTCAGTGTTATCCTGAGTCAATCAAATAATCTGGTAACTAATCAGATGACTTGACTTGACTGAATATTATTAGAGCAGTTTTGGGTCACCTCCACCAAGCCAAACCACACAATAATTTCACCGCACGGGTGCTCTGAGTTGTGAGCAGAAGAAGTGTCTTTCCCTCAGTTTCTGAATGCGGCCATCTTGGTCCCTCGAGTGAACTCATAGAATCCCTACAGCGCAGAAGGAGGCCATTCGGCCCATCGAGTCTGCACCAGCCACAATGGGGAGGCGATGGCCTAGTGCTTTTATCGCTAGACCATTAATCCAGAGCCTCAGCTAATGTTCTGGGGACCCGGCTTCGAATCCCGCCACGGCAGATGGTGGAATTTGAATTCAATAGAAAAAAAATCTGGAATGAAGAATCTACTGATGACCATGAAACCATTTTCGATTGTCAGAAAAACCCATCTGGTTCACTGATGCTCTTTAGGGAAGGAAATCTGCCGTCCTTACCCGGTCTGGCCTACATGTGACTCCAGAGCCACAGCAATGTGGTTGATTCTCAACTGCCCTCCAAGGGCAACTAGGGATGGGCAATAAATGCTGGCCCAGCCAGCGACGCCCATGTGCCACGAATCAATAAAAAAAAACCCACCCAGGCCCTACTCCCATAACCCCACATATTTACCCTGCTAATCCCCCTGACACTAAGGGTCAATTTAGCACGGCCAGTGCACCTAACCCGCACATCTTTGGAGTGTGGGAGGAAACCGGAGCACCCGGAGGATACCCATGCAGACACGGGGAGAACACGCAAACTCCACACAGACAGTAGGCCGAGGCTGGAATCGAACCTGGGTCCCCGGCGCGGTGAGGCAGCAGTGCTAACCGCTGTGCCACCGTGCCACCCACGGGATGGGGGATATCGGGGTGGTGGTGGGGGGGGGGGGGGGGGCGGGGGCAGAGTTAATGCTCACAAAACCACGCCCCATCTCGGACTACTGGCTGGGCGTCCAGACAATGACCTGAGACGGGAATCGAACCCGGGACCCCGGCACCGTGAGGCAGCAGTGCTAACCGCTGTGCCACCCATGGTTTTAAGAAGGGGATCGACAAGCCGACAGAGCTTGCTAGCTTTTGACTAAGAAATTCCGCACTGTGATGTGGAACATTTACTGCACACAGATTAACTTTGTCAAACGTGTACACTGGTGAAGGTGTGTGCTTTGTATCGACGTTTCCATCCTTCTGTGGGTAGGTGACCTTTTCTGGGGTTTTTTTTAAGTGTACTTGCACATTGCCCGTGACCTCAGGATCTATTTTTTGCAAATTTACCACAAGGCTACAACACAATGCGAACTCAAGTGGTCACCCTTCTCGTACAGGACCAGACATCCGGTGTGGACAGGCCATTTGACAGGGAGCACAATCTAACAGCCATTACTGACCAAGGGGTCTCTGGATAGCAGGCAGGAAAGGGGCCCCTGACTAACTTATTCCCTTCCCCCCCCCACCCTTCCCACCTCCCCCTCACCCAGGCCCTTTCATCTCCTTTATTTATGAGATCTTGCTGTGCACAAACATGGCTGCCAAGTTCACCTTCAAGACAAGGGTGACTACACCTCGTTGACCACAAAGGATACTGTAATAATTCTTCAGAGGCAGAAATCCCTTCATCAAAACCCCTTTCTTTACAAACTCTAACAGCAGTACACAGAGTGCTAGCAGTTAGCAGTCTACCTCCGGGGGTGCCAGAGGAACTGACACTCCGGTTCAGTACAAGGCAAAGACTCCCTGATTCGCCCATCAATTGGATCCTTGATCGGGGAGCTCCTACTCCAATAGGCCAACCTCAATGGCCTCATTGTAGATACGTTCTCCCCGTGTCTGCGTGGGTTTCCTCCCGGTACTCCGGTTTCCTCCCACACTCCAACGATGTGCAGGTTAGCTGGATTGGCCATGCTAAATTACCCCTTAGTGTCAGGGGGATCAGTAGGGTAAATGTTGCTTTGATTTGATTTATTATTATCACATGTATTGGGATACAGTGAAAAGTATTGTTTCTTGCGCGCTGCACAGACAAAGCATACCGTTCATAGAGAAGGGAAGGAGAGAGCGCAGAATGTAGTGTTACAGTCATAGCTAGGGTGTAGAGAAAGATCAACTTAATGCGAGGTAGGTCCATTCAAATGTCTGATGGCAGCAGGGAAGAAGCTTGAGTCGGTTAGTACGTGACCTCAGACTTTTGTATCTTTCTCCCGACGGAAGAAGGTGGAAGAGAGAATGTCCGGGGTGCGTGGGGTCCTTGATTATGCTGGCTGCTTTTGCGAGACAGCGGGAAGTGTAGACGGAGTCAATGGATGGGAGGCTGGCTTGCGTGATGGATTGGGCTACATTCACGACCCTTTGTAGTTTCTTGCAGTCTTGGGCAGAGCAGGAGCCATACCAAGCTGTGATACAACCAGAAAGAACGCCTTCTATGGTGCACCTGTAAAAGTTAGTGGGGTTAGGGGGATACGGCCTGGGTGGGATTGTGGTCGGTGCAGACTCGATGGGCCAAATGGCCTCTTTCTGCGCTGTAGGGATTCCATGATTCTATTTTAAAACTTTTGCCGGACTACAGGGGTGGAGAGGTGGGTGGAGGGTGGGGGTGGGGAGCTTGGGGGGGAGGGGTGGGGAGGTGGGCGTGGGTGGGGGTGGGTGGAGGGGTGCTTGGGGAGGAGGTGGGTGGGGGGGGTGTGCTGGGTGGCATCAGGTGAGTTAGTCATGCAGACGGCTGGCATTGACCTGACTGGCTGGAAACATCCTGCCCGCCCACGCGCCCCTTACAAATGATGATTGGGGCCCTCACCTTGCGACTAGGATTGGGGGGGCCAGGAATATTGGTGTTGCTGAACGGGGAGGAGGAATGGCCTCGTTGCCTTGGCAATGACCCGTGACCTCACCACTTTGCACGCGATGGCGGCTTGGCGCAATAATTCAGTCAAGCCGGTGCAAGTCGCTCTTCGGGTCTGTAAACATAAGACTGCAATGGTATCATTGCTGAGGAAAAGCCACTTTTATTCTGCCCAGCCTGACCTTATTTGGGTCTATCACTGTTTCCTATCAGCCTCTGCAGGAACCAACACCTCAACATGGAGGCATCAGATAAGGTTGAATATTTATATCAGCCCAATCTACTCTATAGATGTGGTCTTTCATCTCTTGTTCTCTATTCTAGGTCTATACATAGTGCAGACCAGCCCCTGACGCATATATACCCATCCACTTCAAAGTGGCATTGCTCAATGCTTTTAAAGCTAGCTCCACGCACTACGAGACAGAGGTAGGTACAACGTGAGCATGGGTTCAATGGTACAGGATGTCGACATTGTGACAATAATAAATAAACTTTAACTTTATGGACGCACCTTCCTTGGCCATCAATTCCTGGGGTGGGATTCGAACCCAGACCTTCTGGCTCAGAGGCAGGGACACTCTCCCACTACACAACACCACCTCACATGGATTTCTTGGTGAATATTTTACACCAACGGCCTTGAGTTACACTCTTCCACAAGAAGAAACAGTTTTTTTTTAAGTTTATTCATTATTGTCACAAGTAGGCTTACATTAACACTGCAATGAAGTTACTGTGAAAATCCCCTAGTCGCCACACTTCTGCGCCTGTTCGGGTACACTGAGGGAATATTTAGCACGGCCAATGCATCTAACCAGCACGTCTTTTGGACTGTGGGAGGAAACCAGAGCACCCGGAGGAAACCCACGCAGACACTGGGAGAACATGCACTCTCCCCACTGTCAGTGACCCAAGCCAGGAATCGAACCCAGGTCCCTGGTGCTGTGAGGCAGCACTGTGCCACCGTGCCACATTCAGATGTATTGCTCTCGACTTCGGAATAGCCGGCAGACCACAGCCTGTGGTGTCAGAATGAAAAGCACTCAATTCAGAGGCCAAACGCTGACACATTATTCACTGGTGAGGATTGTGTCCAAGATAAATAGGATGCACAGCACAGAAAGAGGCCATTCGGCTCCCCCCCCCCAGCCTCCTCCCATCTTACCTCATCATTTCTTGGATTCCAATCCCAATTCTCTTCCCGCACCCTAGTGGGGCACTAGGACAGCCTTTCATCCATTTCCATAGCTAGTAATTTCGGGAACAGGTCGCTAGACCATCGCCAGGGGGCTTATAGCTCCATATCAAGCATGGCTGACCAGGAGTCGCTCCCGCTCTTACCGCCAGCTACTGGCATGTTTGGATGGATTTGTAGGTTGAGACTCAACCTGTTTGACCGCATTAGGGGGGCGGCAGGCTGGCACAGTGGTTAGAATTGCTGTCCTACAGTGCCAGGGACCCAGGTTTGATTCCCACCTCTGTGCTGAGTCTGCACGTTCTCCCCATGTCTGCATGGGTTTCCTCCAGTTTCCTTTCACACTCAGAAGATGTGCAGCTTAGGTGGATTGGCCATGCTAAATTGCCTCTCAATGTCCAAAGA
Organism: Mustelus asterias; assembly: GCF_964213995.1. Classification (NCBI taxonomy): domain Eukaryota; kingdom Metazoa; phylum Chordata; class Chondrichthyes; order Carcharhiniformes; family Triakidae; genus Mustelus; species Mustelus asterias. Next base: position 13,571,514 of record NC_135821.1, read on the forward strand.
TGTGCAGGTTAGGTGGATTGGCCATGCTAAATTGCCTCTTAATGTCCAAAGATGTGTAGGTTAGGTGGATCGGCCATGCTAAATTGCCTCTCAATGTCCAAAGATGTGCAGGTTAGGTGGATTGGCCATGCTAAATTGCCTCTTAATGTCCAAAGATGTGTAGGTTAGGTGGATCGGCCATGCTAAATTGCCTCTTAATGTCCAAAGATGTGTAGGTTAGGTGGATTGGCCATGCTAAGTTGCCCCTTAGTGTCCAGAGATGTGTAGGTTAGGTCTGTCGGAGATTCGGTGCAGACTCAATGGGCCGAATGGCCTCCTTCTGCACAGTAGGGAGTCTATGGTTCCGGTGGGGGAGAATGTAGAAGGCAAGCATTCAGCACGTCATTGAGTTAAGCTCCAATCTGCATTTAGAAGACCAAAGTGCAAAGAAATGAATCGGGAATAATAATTAGCTCCGTCACTGAGGATGACCGAAGATAATATTTTCACTCCTGTTTGTAAGTTTTTTTGTTGTAAATAAGTTATCTCAAAAACTAATGGACAGATTTCAGCAACACATACTGCACAGACAAGGAGGCATTGATTATTCCTTGGACTGGGAGGGTGGTGGAGGCGGGGTGCCTCACATCCTTTCAAAAGTATCTGGATGAGCACTTGGCACGTCATAACATTCAAGGCTATGAGCCAAGTGCTGGCAGAGGGGATTAGGTGGGAGTTCAGGTGTTTCTAATGTGCCAGCCTGGACTCGATGGGCCAAAGGGACTCTTCTGCGTTGTATGATTCTCTGATTCTATGATTAAGATGCCGACCTGGATCCTGGATTATTTTTTCACAGATCCGTCGACATTGAGAGATTGGGGAATTGACACTTCCTTTGGGAGTGTTGAGGGTTGTTTGATTTAGAACGCCGTCGATTGTTTTAAGATTTGTGGTGGCCCCAGCCACTGTGCTGCAATCTGTCGCGGCCGTCGAGACGTGAGCAGAGTTTTCAGAGCAGGTTGTTGGATGTGGAGTGGGCCGAAAACCCCTCAGGTGAGACGGAAACTCTTCATAATTAAAAAAACAAGGATTTCTTCCTTTAGCTTTGTAATATAGAGCATCAACCAGGTGGGGAAGAGGGGAGAGCCAAGTAATTGTAATAATGTTGAGGTGACACAGATTGGGGCGGGTGGGGTGGGGAGAGGGTGGGGAGGTGTGTACACTCTAGTGTGTTTCCTCCTCATTTCTCTAATTTCCTTTGCTCCACCATTTTTGCTTGTCTTTTATATAAACGATTTGGATGAGAAAATAGGAGGTATGGTGAATAAATTTGCAGATGACACCAATGTTGGTGGAATAGTGGACAGTGAAACAAGTTATCTAAGACTACAACGGGACCTTGGTCAACTGGGCCAGTGGGCTGAGGAATGGCAGATGAAGTTTAATTCAGATATATATATATTTAGACAGTTACATGGGTAAGATGGGTATAGAGGGATATGGACCAAATGCGGGCAATTGGGACTAGCTTAGGGGTTTAAAACAAAAGGGCGGCATGGACAAGTTGGGCCGAAGGGCCTGTTTCCATGCTGTAAACCTCTATATGCAAAGTGTTGCATTTTGATAGATCGGACCTGGGGCAGAAAGCTACCGGGACATGATGGTTTGAGTTAGAAGGAGAGGCTGGATAGACTGGGGCCATTTCCCTGGAGTGTAGGAGGCCTAGGGGTGATCTTATAGAGGTCTATAAAATAATGAGGGGCACAGATCAGCTAGTCAACATCTTTTCCCAAAGGTAGCGGAGTCTAAAACTAGAGGGCAAAGGTTTAAGTGTGGGGGAGAGATACAAGAGGGGCACTTTTTTCACACAGAGGGTGGTGAGTGTCTGGAACAAGTTGCCAGAGGTAGTAGTAGAGGCGGGTACAATTTTGTCTTTTAAGAAGACAGTTACATGGGTAAGATTGGTACAGAGGGATATGGGCCAAACTAGCTTAATGGTAAAAACTGGGCAGCATGGACAAGTTGGGCCGAAGGGCCTGTTTTCATGCTGTAACCTCTATGAATTACACAGTTAATGGTCGGTTCCTGGAAGTGTTATCGAACAGAGGGGGGGGCAGGTACATGGTTCCTTGAAAGTGGTGTCACAGGTATACAGGATGGTGAAAATGGTGTTTGGCACACTTGCCTTCATCAGTCAGAACATTGAGTACAGGAGTTGGGACATTATGTTCCAGCTGTACAAGACATTGGTGCGGCCACATTTGGAGCACTGCCTACAATTCTGGTTACCCCGCTATAGGAAGGAAGTTATTAAACTGGGAAGGGGGCAGAAAAGATTTACACGGATATTACCGGGACTGGAAGGTTTGAATTATAAGGACGGGCTGGATAGGCTGGGACTTTTTTTCCCTGGAGCGTAGGAGGATGGGGGGGTGACCTTATAGAGGTTTATAAAATCATGAGGGGCGTACATAGGATGAATAGCCCAATGTCTTTTCCCCCAGGGTAGGGGAGTCCAAAATTAGAGGGCAGAGGTTTAAGGTGAGAGGGGAAAGATTTAAAAGGGACCAGAGTGGCAACTTTTTCACACAGAGGGTGGTGTGTACATGGAATGAGCTGCCAGAGGAGGTGGGAGAGGCGGGTACAATTACAACATTTAAAAGACATTTGGACAGGTACATGTTTGAGAAAGGTTTAGAGGGATATGGGCCAAACGCAGGCAAATGGGACTAGTTCAGTTTAGGAAAAATGGTTGGCATGGACGAGTTGGGCTGAAGGGCCTGTTTCCGTGCTGTATATCTCTATGACTCTATGGTAGGATGGCACGGTGGCACAGTGGGTTAGCACTGCTGCCTCCCAGCGCCAGGGACCCGTGTTCGATTCCCGCCTTGGGTCACTGTCTGTGCGGAGTCTGCACGTTCTCCCCGTGTCTGCGTGGGTTTCCTCCGGGTGCTCTGGTTTCCTCCCACAGTCCGAAAGATGTGTTAGTTAGATGCATTGGCCGTGCTAAATTCTCCTGCAGTGTACCCGAACAGGCGCTGGAGTGTGGCGACTAGGGGGTTTTTCACATATATACGATTTGGATGAGAATATAGGAGGCACAGTGAGTAAGTTTGCAGATGACACCAATATTGGTGGTGTAGTGGACAGTGAAGAAAGTTATCTAAGATTACAATGGGATCTTGATCAACTGGGCCAGTGAACCGAGGAATGGCAGATGGAGTTTAATTCAGATACCTGAGAGATGTGGCAAAATGCTATCGGGACTTGATAGTTTGAGTTATAAGGAGAGGCTGGAGAGAACTGGGACTTAACACGGGGAAAAGGGGAGAACCATGTAATAGTAATAGTGATGAGGTGACACAGAGTGGGGGTGGGGTGGGGGGAGGTGTATACACTCTGGTGAGTGTACGCTCAGTGTTAATGTAAGCCAACTTGTGACACTAATAAACAAACTTTAGAACTTTACTTTTGGCCCATGGTACTGGAATTCACTCCCTAAACCTCTCCAACTCTTTCGTATCAAAACCTCCCATTTTGACTTATCTTTTGGCCACCTGTTTGATTTGATTTATTATTGTCACATGTATTGGTATACGGTGAAAAGTATTGTTTCTTGCGCGCTATAAAGCATACCGTTCATAGAGAAGGAAACAAGAGAGTGCAGAACGTAGTGTTACAGTCACAGCTAGGGTGCAGAGAAAGATCAACTTAATGCAAGGTGGGTCCGTTCAAAAGTCTGATGGCAGCAGGGAAGAAGCTGTTCTTGAGTTGGTTGGTATGTGACCTCAGACTTTTGTATCTTTTTCCCGACGAAGAAGGTGGAAGAGAGAATATCCGGGGTGCATGGGGTCCTTAGTTATGCTGGCTGCTTTGCCGAGGCAGTGGGGAGTGTAGACAGAGTCAATGGATGGGAGGCTGGTTTGCGTGATGGATTGGACTACATTCATGACCCTTTGTAGTTGCTTGCTATCTTGGACAGAGCAGGAGCCATACCAAGCTGTGATACATCTAGATAGGATGCTTTCTATGGTGCATCTGTAAAAATTGGTGAGAGTTTTAGCTGACATGCCAAATTTCCTTAGCCTTCTGAGAAAGTAGAGGCGTTGGTCGGCTTTCTTAACTATAGTGTTGGCATGGGGGGGCCAGGACAGGTTGTTGGTGATCTGGACACCTAAAAGCTTGTAGCTCTCGACCCTTTCTACTTCGTCGCCATTGATGATGACAGGGGCATGTTCTCCACTACGCTTCCTGATGACAATCTCCTTCGTTTTGTTGACATTCGGGAGAGATGATTGTTACAATAATATAAGAACATAAGAACATAAGAAATAGGAGCAGGAGTAGGCCATCTAGCCCCTCGAGCCTGCCCCGCCATTCAATAAGATCATGGCTGATCTGAAGTGGATCAGTTCCACTTACCCGCCTGATCCCTATAACCCCTAATTCCCTTACCGATCAGGAATCCATCTATCCATGATTTAAACATATTCAACGAGGTAGCCTCCACCACTTCAGTGGGCAGAGAATTCCAGAGATTCACCACCCTCTGAGAGAAGAAGTTCCTCCTCAACTCTGTCCTAAACTGACCCCCCTTTATTTTGAGGCTGTGCCCTCTAGTTCTAGTTTCCTTTCTAAGTGGAAAGAATCTCTCCACCTCTACCCTATCCAGCCTCTTCATTATCTTATAGGTTTCTATAAGATCCCCCCTCAGCCTTCTAAATTCCAACGGGTACAAACCCAATCTGCTCAGTCTCTCCTCATAATCAACTCATCTCTGGTATCAACCTGGTGAACCTTCGTTGCACTCCCTCCAAGGCCAATATATCCTTCCGCAAATAAGGGGACCAATACTGCGCACAGTATTCCAGCTGCGGCCTCACCAATGCCCTGTACAGATGCAGCGGCAACTTTTATATTCTATCCCCCTTGCGATATAGGCCAACATCCCATTTGCCTTCTTGATCACCTTGTATCATTGATGCAACTGGAAAGAAGGCTTTCTATGGTCTCCTCTCTCCGCATGAGTGACGTTTTGTCCAACAACATGCCTGCGAAGTGCATTGGGGCATTAAGGATGCTACATGAATGCAAGTTGTTGTTTGTGTCATCTCCAAAACTAATTGAGAGGCCGAGGTACTGCAGTGAATTAGCGAGTACAAGGTTCCCAGATCCTTGATGCAGCAAGGATCGTACCAATACTGCGGGTTATTAGTCAGTTGCTGCTTTTTTGGGGTTGAGCAGAAATGATTGTACTCTCTGTGGTCGCACACACAAACAGGCAAAGAAAAGATAAATTCGATTTGCTTCACACAATGCGGTCGGGAAAACAAATTTGCATACTGCACATCTGAAGTTAAAATGAGGAGCTGGTGCTTTGCCAGATCCAGCCAGGGTAAGTTTGTTCACACCTTTTCTGTATCAGCTTGCTGCTGTGATATCCTGTCCATTTGTCCATCCTCCGCTGTGTAGGCGTTATGTGTGGCGGGGCTATCTTGCGACACATCAGATGGGCGGCAGCCCTATTTTTGGCTTTCCGCCGCTGGCGTTGAACTTTTCGATAAATAAGACTCGCTAAAGGCAGCGATGCAGCAGGGTCTGCCGACCCTTCAGGATCTCTCTGGAGTCTTGCGTCGTCCCTTTGAGGCAGGGATAATTATTTTCCGTCTCAAGAGTGTCGTGAGTCTTATGGAAGTCTCTTCCTCCAAAAGGGGGCATGGTGGCACAGTGGTTAGCACGGCCGCCTCACGGAGCCAGCGGCCTGGGTTCGATTCCGGCCTCGGGTGACTGTGTGGAGTCTGCACGTTTTCCCCATGTCTGCGTGGGTTTCCTCCGGGTGCCCCAGTTTCCTCCCACACTCCAAAGGGATGCAGGTTAGGTGAATTGGCCATGCAAAATTGCCCCTTAGTGTGCAAAGATGTGTAGGTTAGGTGGATTGGCCATGATAAATTCATAGAATCATAGAATCCCTCCAGTGCAGAAGGAGGCCATTCAGCCCATTAAGCCTGCACCAGGAACAATCCCATCCAGGCCCTATCCACATATTTACCACGTATTTACCCTGCTAATCCTCCTGACACTAAGCGGCAATTTAGCATGGCCAATCCACCAAACCTGCACATCTTTGGACACTTAGGGGAAATTTAGCACGGCCAATCCACCTAACCTGCACATCTTTGGACACTAAGGGACAATTTAGCACGGCCAATCCACCTAACCCACACATCTTTGGACACTAAGGGGCAATTTAGCATGGCCAATCCACCTAACCTGCACATCTTTGGACACTAAGGGGCAATTTAGCATGGCCAATCCACTTAACCTGCACATCTTTGGACACTAAGGGGCAATTTAGCATGGCTAATCGACCTAACCTGCAAATCTTTGGAAACTCAGCATCCGTGGAGGGGGAAAGCTGGCGGATAGCGCTGGCCCCGTCAGCGGCAGCTAGCGGTGTGGGCGCAACGGGAGAATTTGGTGAACGGCGAAAAGGTGGCCACTCTCGACGTTCTCGCCCCGCCCACAAGGACGCCTGATGCTGACAAAGCTGGAAAACCCCGGCCAACATTTGCAGTCCGTATAACCCCACCTCAACTCTGGCCTGACTGGGAACATTAACCCTTTCTCCCTCTGCAAATGCTGCCGGACCTGCCAAATTCGGTGTCCAGACTAAGGCTCGACCAGTGGGTGTCGCATCAAAACGTATTCTCCGGCCATTTCCGCATTGCCGCTTGTGGGATCTTGCTGCGCACAAAATTAGCTGCTGCGCTCCATTGACTGTGATGCACTCTGGGATTCCCTCAGGTCATGGGAGTCACTATGTAAGGACAATTCTTTATTGTTCCTGAGGGACCAGCTGAGCCAACATCAGGGACAATGCAATGTCCGATCCTGAGGGTCAGCCAGTGACCCGGAAGGAAAAGAATGGGTCAAACTTTGTTACAGCCCACCAAAAGCTAAAGGGGTCAACTAATTCGAGACATGGGTCGCCGAACGTTGGGGGGGGCAGGTGCAGCAAGTAATTGGAAAAGCTAAGATAATAATATTTTACATTAGCTTATGTTATATTAATGTTGTACTATATTATATTAGCAGCGCAGTGGCACAGTGGTTAGCACTACTGCCTCACAGCGCCAGGGACCCAGGTTCAATTCCGGCCTTGGGTGACTGTGTGTGCAGAGTCTGCACATTCTCCCCATGTCTGCATGGGTTTCTTCCAGGTGATCCGGTTTCCTCCCATACTCCAAAAATGTGTAAGTTAAGTGGATTGGCCATGCTAAATTGCCCCTTAGTGTCCAAAGATGTGCAGGTTATGTGGATTGGCCATGCTAAATTGCCCCTTAGTGTCCAAAGATGTGCAGGTTAGGTGGATTGGCCATGCTAAATTGTACCTTAATGTCCAAAGATGTGCAGGTTATGTGGATTGGCCATGCTAAATTGCCCCTTAGAGTCCAAAGATGTGCAGGTTATGTGGATTGGCCATGCTAAATTGCCCCTTAGAGTCCAAAGATGTGCAGGTTAGGTGGATTGGCCGTGCTAAATTGCCCCTTAGAGTCCAAAGATGTGCAGGTTAGGTGGATTGGCCATGCTAAATTGCCCCTTAGAGTCCAAAGATGTGCAGGTTAGGTGGATTGGCCATGCTAAATTGCCCCTTAGTGTCCAAAGGTGTGCAGGTTAGGTGGATTGGCCATGCTAAATTGCCCCTTAGAGTCCAAAGATGTGCAGGTTAGGTGGATTGGCCATGCTAAATAATTGCCCCTCAGTGTCCAAAGATGCATAGGTTAGGGAGATTGGCCATGCTAAATTGCCCTTAGGGTAGACCTCCAAATAGTGGGAAGTAGAAGAGAGGATCTGCAGGTAGTTTATGGATATCTTCAGGACAAGTAGGGTTGTGATAGCTGGGGATTTCAATTACCCTGAGGCAGAGTAGGAAAAGGGTAGAGTGTGGCTCACTGAGGGCAAGAAATTCCTGCCGTGCGTGCGGGAGAACGTTCTGGAACAGTCCCACCAGGGAGGAAGCTGTGCTGGATCTGGCCCTCGAAATGAGGCAGGCCGGATGGAGAGTGTCAGAGTTGGGGAGCAATTGGGTAATAGCGATCACATTATAATAAGCTTCAATATTAAGTTGGAAAAGGATAAAAATCAATCATGGATTAAGATCCCAGACTGGAAAAGAGAAAATATTAGGGGTCTAACAGTTGTTGCGTCTTGTTTACCAGATTAATATCTGGACTGGGAGGGTTATCATCTGAGGAAAGGCACAGGGCACAGTGGTTAGCACTGCTGCCTCACAGCGCCAGGGACCCGGGTTTAATTCCGGCCTCGAGTCACTGTCTGTGCAGAGTTTGCACATTCTCCCCGTATCTGCATGGGTTTCCTCCGCGAGCTCCGGTTTCCTCCCACAAAGATGTGCGGGTTAGGCTGATTGGGCGTGCTAAATTGACCCTTAGTGTTTGGGGGATTAGCAGGATAAATGTGTGGGGCTACAGATATAGGGGGTGGGATTGTGGTCGGTAGAGACTCGATGGGCCGAGTGGCCCCTTCTGTACTGTAGGGATTCTATGAAAGGTTGTACAGGTTGGGTTTTAATCCACTGGAGTTCAGAAGGCAGCTTAATCGTGAGACTATTAATCCGGAAACTCAGCTAATGTTCTGGGGATCCGGGTTCGAATCCCGCCACGGCAGATGGTGGAATTTGAATTCAATGAGAAAAATATTATCTGTCATTAAGAATCTACTGATGACCAATGAAACCATTGTCAGAAAAACCCATCTGGTTCACTAATGTCCCTTTAGGGAAGGAAATCTGCCATCCTTACCCGGTCTGGCCTACACATGACTCCAGAGCCACAGCAATGTGGTTGACTCTTAACTGCCCTCCAAGAGGTAAGTAAGGATGGACAATAAACGTTGGCCAGCCAGCAACGTCCCATGAATGAATAAAAAAAACTTGATATAAGAACCTGAGGGGTCTTGACAGGGTGGATGTGGAGAGGATCTTTTCCCTTATGGAAGATTCTAGAACCAGAGGTCGCTGTTTAAAAATAAAGAGTACCCATTTAATACAGAGATGAAGAGAAAGAAATCTCAGATTGGAGTGAGACTTTGGAATTATCTTCATCAGAGGAAGATAGAGGCAGAGTTCTTGAATAGCTTCAAGAGAGAGGCTGATAGATTCTAGAAGAGCAAGGGGGATAAAGATTATCATGGGTAGGCAGGAAGGTGGAGGTTTCAATTAGATCAACCATGACTTTACAGAATGGAAAAGCAGGCCCGAAGGGCCCATTGGCCTTTGACAGGATGAGTCCAAAGACGTGCGGGTTAGGTGGCTCAGCCATGCTAAATTGCCCCTCAGTGTCAGGGAGGCTAGCGAGGGTAAATGTGTGGAGATGGGGCCTGGGTAGGATTGTGGTGGGAATGGCCTTGATGGTCCGAATGGCCTCCTTCTGCACTGTAGGATTCTACGATTCTAGGTGCAAATCTGATTTAGCCCTGATTAACTCTCGATTGAAACCATTGAAGCCCTGCAGTGCAGAAGGAGGCCATTCAGCCCATCGAGCCTGCACTGACAACAGTCCTACCCAGGCCCTATCCCTGTAACCCCACATATTTGCCCTGCTAATCCCTTTAACCTATGCATCCTGGGACACTAAGGGGCAATTTAGCATGGCCAATGCACCTAACCCGCACATCTTTGGACTGTGGGAGGAAACCGGAGCACCCGGAGGAAACCCACACAGACACGGGGAGAACGTGCAAACTCCACACAGACAGTGACCCGAGTCGGGAATCGAACCCTGGTCCCTGGCGCTGTGAGGCAGCGGTGCTAACCGCTGTGCTACTGTGCCACCCCTAGTATTGATTGTAATATTAGTCAGAACCAGAGACTCACCTAATCCCATGGGTATCTCGCCAGTATGTTTCATTAACATTATAGAGTCACAGACGCTTCCAGAGGGGCCATTCGGCCCATTGTGCCCATGCCAGTCAACAAAGATCTGACTACACTGATCCCATTTTCCAGCACTTGGCCCATAGCTCTGGAGGTCACGGCAGCACAAGTGAATATCTAAACACTTCTTCAATGTTACAAGAGTTTCTGATTCAGCCACCCTTTCAAGCAGTGAGTTCCAGACTCCCACCACCTCCTGGGTGAAAGACATACCTCCTCAAATCCCCTCTTAATCTTCTGCCTCTAAGCTTAAATCTATAGCCCCTGGTTTTTGACCCCTCTGTTAATGGAAAAACCTTCTTCCTATCCATGCCCCTCATAATCCTATACGCCTCTATCTGCTCCTGTACAACTGGTAGACCCCTAATATCTTCTCTTTTCCAGTCTGGGATCTTAATCCATGACTGATTTTCATCCTTTTCCATTTAATATCGAAGCTTATTATAATGTGATCGCTCTTCCCCAATTGCTCCCCAAATCTGAGACTCTCCATCCGGCCTGCCTCATTTCGAGGGCCAGATCCAGCACAGCTTCCTCCCTGGTGGGACTGTTCCAGAATGTTCTCCTGCACGCACGGCAGGAATATCTTGCCCTCAGTGAGCCACACTCTACCCTTTTCCTACTCTGCCTCAGGGTAATTGAAATCCCCAGCTATCACAACCCTACTTGTCCTGAAGATATCCATAAACTACCTGCAGATGCTCTCTCCTACTTCCCACTATTTGGAGGTCTTTAATAAACCGCAAACAAGGTCACCGCTCCTTTCCTGCGTCTCACCTCCAACTATATAGATTCAAAATCGGAACTGCATCTCGTTCAAGGGCTATGATATTATCTTTGACCAAGACTGCTACACCCCCGTCTTTTTACCCACCCACTGGAATCATAGAATCATAGAATCTCACAGTGCAGAAGGAGACCATTCGGCCCATCGAGCCTGCACCGACCACAATCCCACCCAAGCTCATCCCCGTAACCTCACACATCTACACTGTTAATCCCCCTGACACTAAGGGGCAATTCAGCATGGCCAATCCACCGAACCAGCACATCTTTCGGACTGTGGGAGGAAACCGGAGCACCCGGAGGAAACACACTAAAATCCTTATAACCCGGGATATTAAGTAACCAGTCCTGTTCTGACTTGAGCCATAGGTGGCATGGAGGCACTGTGGTCAGCATTGCTGCCTCACAGAGCCAGGGACCCAGGGTTGATTCCGGCCTTGGGTGACTTCTCTTCGTGTCTGCGTCGGTTTCCTCCCACACCCCAAAAGATGTGTAGGTTAGGTGGATTGGCCATGATAAATTGCCCCTTTGTGTCCAAAGATGTGCAGGTTAGGTGGATTGGCCATGCTAAATTTCCCCTTAGTGTCCAAAGATGTACAGGTTAGGTGGATTGGCCATGCTAAGTTGCCCCTTCGTACCCAAAGATGTTGAGGTTAGGTGGATTGGCCATGCTAAATTGCCCCTTAGTGTCCAAAGATGCACAGGTTAGGTGGATTGGCCATGTGAAGTTGCCCCTTGGTGTCCAAAGATGTACAGGTTAGGTGGATTGGCCATGCTACATTGCCCCTTACCATCTGAGGATGTGAAGGTTGGAGCGATTAGCTGGGTGAATACATGGGATTATGGGGTAGGGTCTCGATGGGATACTCTTTTGGAGAGTCAATGCAGACTCAATGGGCCGAATGGCCTGCCTCTGCACTGTAGGGATTCTATGATTGTGATTCTATGTTTCTGTCAATGCTACTACGTCATATCCTCTTAGTGTAGTTTCTGCTTCCATTTCCCCAATTTTGTTCACTATACTCCATGCATTTACTTGCTGTATCCAACTTCACTCAGCCCTTATCTCTTTCTTGCCCTTTGGGAGGCAAACATTTCTTTGCTCACTGTCAACATTCAAGCCTTCCCTCACTTCCTTTTCCCTGTTCTCCATCTTCTCTCTTTTGCCCTTACTGGTACTTCTAAAACTAGGCCTGTCAGTCAACCCATGCCCTGCCTTTAAAGTATTCAATACTTTTGACTTCTCTCAAGTCTTTAATCCCTCATAAAAACAAACATTTGTGTTCATGACCCCACATTGAAGACAGCTAATCTTTTAATAACCTCTGCCAATCAAATGTAAACTTACAGCCTAAACCCCCAAACCCCACTGCGATAATATTAGGTTGTGGTAGGCGGTCAAACATCAAATATTGATCGATAGCCCTTGGGTTCATGTCAGCAAACAGCTATTGAAACTGCTATGATAGATATTTTTCCACTCTCACAGACACAGGCAGGCAGTCTTTTTCAATTTTTAAAGGGCTGACCATTGAAATAACTTGCCAGCTGGATAGCTCCACAGTTCTGATCTACCCTTCGCAAGCATTTATGACTTATCTAAAACATTCACAACTCCAACAGTGTGGGATAAGGTCTCTGCTACAGAAAAATGGGGTGTGTTGGAATTCCGCACTGAGTTCAAATGGCCTTGCCGAGTTTGGGTTTATCATTTGTGGGAGTCTCGCCATTGTCCCAAGCACCACCACCCCCACCCCCACCCCACACCCACCCCCCACCCCCCCCACCCACTGCAACCCCCAGCAAAAATGGCTTCCAGTGGATATGGAAGTGGGACTTCCAGATCTCATCCATCCGCCATCTTGGATACACCACGCAGTCTCCGTGACTCCGTAATAATCCAGACCTCAGTCAACAATGACGGAACGGTTAAAATAGGGAATGGTCAAGAGGCCAGAACGTGAGGAGCCCAGTGATCTGAGGGTGTTGTGGGGCTGAAGGAGATGACACAGCGAAAGGGGCAAGGGGCAATGCCCATGCCTCTCTCCCTCCCCCTCTCTCTTCCCCCCTCTCTCACCCCATTTGGAAACAAGAGTGAGAATATTAAAATTGGGGTATTTGTGGGTCGGGGAGCATTGCTAAACCGGAGCTGTTTGTGCTTTTTGTATTGAGGTATTTCGACTCCCCTGGAGATTCAGAAGGGTTAAATATTTCTGAGGCAGACAGAATGCTGAGCGCAAATTCTTTAATGGGGTGAGCTGACTATTTTGTGGCTTTGTGGTAACTCAATGGTAAAAAAAACAGGAAATAATAAGTGTTGATTGGAAGAAGCGTGTCTGTAAACTAACTGTCCTGTGTACCTCAGCAACAGTTCATTTGTAACCCCTCACTCTCCCTCTTTCTCTCGCTCCCTCTCTCCTACCCTCACACCCCTTCACTCCCCTCTCTCCTCCCCCTCTCTCTCCCCCTTTCTCCTCCCGTCACTCTCTTTCTCCTCCTCTCCCTCCCTTTCCCCTCTCACCCCTTCCCCCCGCCACTCCCCACCCCTTCCCTTCTCCCCATCTCTCCTGCCCCCTCTCCCCCCTTTTTTCTCCTTTTCCCCTCCCTTTCCCCCTCTCTCTCCCCTTCCCAACCCCTCTCTCTGCCTCCCACCTCCTCTTCCCCTCTCCTCCCACTCTCTCCTGGTCCCTCCCTCCCCCTTTCTCTCCTTCCCCCCCCCCCCTTGCACTCCCCCCTCCTCCCCCTCTCTTCCCCCCTCAGCCCCCCTTTCCCCATCCCTCCCCCTTATCCCTCTGCCACACCCACTCCTCCCCCTTCTCTCCCCGCTCTCACCCCGCTTCCCCCTCCTTCCCCGCTCCCCGCTCCTCCTCTCCTCCCTCTCTCTCCTCCCCCACACTCCCCTCTTCTCCCCTTTCTCCCTGCCTCTCCTCTCCCTCTCTCCTCCCCCCCCCCTCTCCTCTCCTTCTCTCCCAACCTCTCCTCTTCCTCTCTCTCCCCCTCTGCCCTTCCCCCTCTCTTCCCCCTCACCCCCTCTCCTCCCCCTCTCTCCTCCCCCTCGCTCCACCATCTGTCCCATCTCTCTCCCCCTTGCCCATGCCTCTCTCCCTCCCCCTCTCTCTTCCCCCCTCTCTCACCCCATTCTCTCTCTCTCCCTTTTCCGTCCCTCCCCCCCTTCACTTGCACTCCCCCCGCACCCCACCCCCTCTTCCATGCATGAATCCTGGGGCTGAGTGCGCATTTCCCTGGCCAGTTAGGAGTCTGGAGTCAAGGAATATGGTAGCCTTTATATCACTCTCTGTAAATAGTTACTTACCTTAGTAAACCGTTCGTTCATTTGGTGATCACCCGTCCTTGAAAGATACTGCAAAGGGCTTTGCAAGTGGGCCATGGGTGGCATGGTTTCACAGTGGTTAGCACGGCTGCCTCACAGCGCCAGAGACCCGAGTTCAATACCAGCCTTAGCTGACTGTCTGTGCGGAGTCTGCACGTTCTCCCCGTGTCTGCGTGGGTTTCCTCTCACAATCCAAGGATGTGCAGGTTAGGTGGATTGGCCATGCTAAATTGCTCCTTAGGGGCTTGACAATGGAAATATCCTTTGACTTCGGGCGGGAATTTCCAGTTTCGCTCGAGCAAGGCTGTAAAAGCCCACTCAATATCTGGAAAACTTATTCCAAATTGTCCTTCAACTCCCAGGGAATACAAACAGCTACCTGGCGGAATAGTACAAATATTTAAGATCTTGAGATAAAAGAAGTCCTGACTGAAATCTATTTTAAATTCCATTTCCACGAACTTAAAACTAACCATCCGGTTCAGCTCTGGTCTGAATGTTCCGTGCACTGGATGCAGATGAGAGGCCTTGTGGTTTCAAACGGATAGGTCAGTGAGACCATCGTCACGATACAATTTTTAAAAGTAACAAGATTGTCGGGGAGCAGAGCAAAGTTTATTTATTAGTGTCACAAGTCGGCTTGCATTAACACCGCAATGAAGTTACTGTGAGAATCCCCTAGTCGCCACACTCCGGCGCCTGTTCGGGGACGTTGAGGAAGAATTTAGCACATAACCAGCACGTCTTTCAGACCGTGGGAAGACACCGGAGCACCCGGAGGAAACCCACGCAGACACGGGGAGAACGTGCAGACTCCACACAGACAGTGACCCAAGCCGGGAATCGAACCCAGGTCCCTGTTGCTGTGAAGCAGCAGTGCTAACCGCTGTGAAGCAGCAGTGCTAACCACTGTGCTACCGTGCCGCCCTTGTGTGAGCAAAGATTGGTTCATAGAATCATAGAATCTCTACAGTGCAGAAGGAGGCTATTTGGCCCATCGAGCCTGCACCAACCACAAACCCACCAAGGCCCTATCCCCATAACCCCATGCATTTACCCTAGCTAGTCCCCCTGACTCGAAGGGGCAATGTTAGCACGGCCAATGCACCTAACCAGCTCATCTTTCGGACTGTGGGAGGAAACCGGAGCACCTGGAGGAAACCCACGCAGACACAGGGAGAACATGCAAACTCCACACAGACAATGACCCAAGCCAGGAATCGAACCCGGGTCCCTGGCACTGTGAGGCAGCAGTGCTAATCACTGTGCCACCGTGCTACCCATGGGTCTCTTCTCAATTCCCATGGGTCCCTTCTTTGGAAAGACAGGGTAGAGTGAGGAGATGATAGAAATGGTTAAAAGGTACGAAATGTTTGGACAAAATTGGATTTGTGTTATCTTGTGTACAAAACTGAATAGATACAAAATTAGGACAGCAAAAGGAAGTTTGGGAATGAGGGAGGAATTATTTTATTGAAAGGAAAAAGGGCATGTTAAATACAACATTTAAATGGGTTAGCACGACAGGCTCGAGGGGCTGAATGGATTGCTCCTGTTGCCATCTCAGGATGAACTATAGACAGGTTCTTGGGACAACAATTGGGGACTCATTAGAAATGCAACAAACATTGAAAATATATAGAAAATAGGAGCAGGAGGAGGCCATTCGGCCCTTCGAGCCTGTTCCGCCATTCATTACGATCATGGCCGATCCTCTATCTCGATGCCTTACTCCGGTGCTCTCCCCTTGACACTCTTAGTGTCCAGAAATCTATCCATTGCCTTCTTAAATGACTTAAGTGACTTGGCCAGAAGTGGCAGAGAATTCCACAAGTTCGCCAGCTGCAGTGAAGAATCTTGTTGATGTGTCAGGTTACGGGGATAGAGCGGGGGGAGAGGGCAAGAGTAAGATGCTCTGCCAGAGGGTCGGTGCAGCCTCGATGGGCCGAATGGCCCTCTTCTGCACTGTAGGGATTCCATGATGTTTCTCGCCATCTCAGTTTTAAACAGTATACACTCTACCCAGAGACCATCAGGGCGAATGCCCTCTGAAATGGCCCAGCAAGCCACTCGGTTGTACCTTATCGGGGGCAATCAGATGTGGACAATAAATGCTGCCCCTCCCCCAGCGACAGCCACAACCTTTGAAACTAATTAAAATTAAAAACTGATTCTGAAACATTTTGGGACGTCCCAAGGTCAGGAAAGGTGGTATATAAACTCAAGTCTTTCTTTCTTTTATCATCATGTTTTGCATACTCGGGATAGCACCAGTTGTCTGTGTTCTGACTTTGATCAGGCATGCTTTCTATATAAGTCATTGCGCTATCTTTGCACTTGTGAAGACTTCCACAACCATCGGTTAATGCTATATTCAGACACGAGGCCTCCCCTTATCTGCAATCGACATAAACAATCCAAAGATGCAGCAATCAGGAGGCTTTTTAAGATGTGGGTTTAGACCTCACACACGGCAGTGGGGGGGGGGAGTTGCACAGAATTACATAGACAATAGAATAGCACAAGATACTATTACAATTTCAACTTTTAAAAAGCGTTTAGACAGTTACATGGGTACGATGGGTGTAGAGGGATATGGGCCAAACGTGGGCAATTGGGACTAGCTTAGGGGTTTAAAAAAAAGGAGCAGCATGGACAAGTTGGGCCGAAAGGCCTGTCTCCATGCTGTAAACCTCTATGACTCTAAAAGCAAACCTTTTGGCTCATCTGTGCTGGTATTTATGCTCCACACTCGAGTCCCCTCCCAACTCAGCCCATCAATATCTCCATCTATTCCTTACTCTCTCATGTGCTTATCTGGTTATCTAACTTCCTCCTCAGTCTATCTTTGCTATTTGCCTCAGCTATTCCATGCAGTAGAGAGTTCCACCTTCTCATCTCTCTCTCTCGCAATAAAGTTTAAACTTTTTTTAAAAAGTTTATTTACTAGTGTCACAATTAGGCTTCCATTAACACTGCGATGAAGTTACTGTGAAAATCCCCCCAGTCGCCACACTGTTCGGGTACACTGTTCGTGCGGGGCACGGTGGCACAGTGGTTAGCACTGCTACCTCATAGCACCAGGGACCTGGGTTCGATTCCTGGCTTGGGTCACCGTCTGTGTGGAGTCTGCACGTTCTCCCCGTGTCTGCATGGGTTTCCTCCGGGTGCTCCGGTTTCCTCCCACAGTCTGAAAGATGTGCTGGTTAGGTGCATTGGCCATGCTAAATTCTCCCTCAATGTACCCGAACAGGCACCGGAGTGTGGCGACTAGGGGATTTTCTCAGTAACTTAATTGCAGTGTTAATGTAAGCCCACTTAGTGACACGAATAAATGAGCTTCAAACTTTTTTGCATTCATTGCGTAGCTTTGGCCTACTTGCTCCATGACTAAATTTATTGGCCAAATCCTCTAGAAAGTGGAGCTGGTTCTATAAGTGATACTACAAAAAGAATAACTTGTGGGTTAGGATTATATTCACTGGAGTTTAGAAGAGTGAGAGGGGATCTCATAGTAACTTAGAAAATTCTGACAGGATTAGACAGGGTAGATTCAGAAAAAGGGTTCCCAATGGTGGGGGAGTCCCAAAACTAGGGGCCATAGTTTGTGGATAAGGGGTAAACCTTTTAGAACTGAGGTGAGGAGAAACTCCTTCACCCAGAGAGTGGTGAATGTGTGGAATTCACTCCCACAGAAAGTAGTTGAGGCCAAAACTTTGTGTGATTTCAAGAAGAAATTAGATATCGCTCTTGGGGCTAAAGGGATCAAGGGATATGAGAGGAAGGGGGGGATCAGGATATTGAATTCGATTATCAAAATGAATGGGAGAGCAGGCTCGAAGGGCCAAATGGCCTCCTCCTGCTTCTAGTTTCTATTAGCCTGGACTTCAGTGTAATGACCCCTATACCAGGGCCTTCCCCCTCTCTATGACATTAGTGCAAAGCAGTTACTGAAGTTATATTTGGACCAGAGGTTTCCTTAGTTGTTTATAATCGTGTCCCCTCACTAAATTTGCTGTAATTGTGAAACAAAACATGTTGAGATGCAGGAAATTCCCATGTTGGTCTCTGTTGCTTTTTTGAAATAAGATTGATTTGAAGAGTTTGAATGGGTTAACGAAAGGTAATGGTCAAATTTCAGGCTTCCATACGGCTTAAAATGGCCTCGCTCTCTCTCTCTCGTATCAGAAATATTCGAGAACCTCAAACGCCTACCCTCCCACACCACTGCAGTTATTTTTGTTAACTGTGCAGCAAGATACGAACTGAAACCTCCATTTTGGTGCTCTTGTGCTGCAGCCCACAAGACGCTATCGAGTTGTCAAGTTTTATTCGGCCGAGCCTTTGCAAAGAGATGTGTGGCACTGTGGGCGCTTGATTGGTAGATAACAGGGATCAGGGGTTGGCTTTCGCTTTCTTTCTTTGTTTTTGTAAACAAACGGCTGCAGAGAACGTCAACTCTTTGCTTTTCGCCAAGTGACAGCACGATCGAAGCAAAGTCAACGGGACCCTGTTGCAGTTCTGTGGTTCCCCCCTCAGGGACGTGCCAGGAAGTGACAGGACCCTCATGGCCACATTCTTGGCCGGAAACATCCTGTCCCGCCCGGGGCAGGAGGTTCGGTAGACCGTGTAAAGGCCCCGTTGACCTCAAATTGGAGGGCAGGGGTGGGGGGTGCACGGCCAGAAAATTCCACCCCTTGGCCGTAAATTTCCCATCGCGCCCGCCGCGGGAATCGTAGTGGGCGGGACGGAAAACTCAGCAGACCGTGTACACTCCCATTGATCTTGGGTGGGAATTTCCAGCTTTTATGGTTGGGGGGGGCGGATGGGGATCACGTCGCTGGAAAATCCTGCCCCTTATTTTCGGCTGTAATACGGGAATGGGATCACTTCACAAAGGGAAGAGAAGGAATTTGGTGGTTCGCTCAGCTACTGAATAACTGATGAGAAACTCCAGGCAATATAGCCAGAGGAATGGGACCAGTTTCGATGTGTCCTGACCACCAGTGTATGGTAGGGTTGATTTGATTTGATTTATTATTGTCACATGTAGAGGGATACAGTGAAAAGTATTGTTTCTTGCGCGCTATACAGACAGAGCATACCATTCATAGAATACATAGGGGAGAAGGAAAGGAGAAGGTGCAGAATGTAGTGTTACAGTCATAGCTGGATGGTCATTTTCCAAAATTCTTTGGACTCTGAAATAGTTCCTACAGATTGGAGGGTAGCTAATGTAAGCCCGCTATTCAAAAAGGGAGGTAGAGAGAAAACAGGGAACTATAGACCAGTGAGCCTAACGTCGGTACTGGGGAAGTTGCTAGAGTCCATTATCAAGGATTTCATAACTCGGCATTTGGAAGGCAGTGGTATAATCAGACAAAGTCAGCATGGATTTACAAAAGGGAAATCATGCTTGACGAATCTATTGGAATTCTTTGAGCGTTAAACTAGTAGAGATGGCCAAGGAGAACTAGTGTGTGTGGTTTATTTAGACTTTCAGACAGCTTTGGACAAGGTCTCACATAACAGACTACGATGTAAAGTTAAAGCACATGGAATTGTGGGTAATGTCTTGAGATGGATAGAAAGCTGGTTAGCAGATAGGAAGCAAAGAGTTGGCACAAATGGGTCTTTTTCTGATTGGCAGTGGGGTTCCACAGGGATCTGTGCTAGGACCCCAACTGTTCACATTATATATTAATGATTTGGAAGAGGGAACTGAGTGTATTATCTCCAAATTTGCAGATGATACAAAGTTGGGTAGGAGGGTGAGCTGTGAGGAGGATGCAGAGATGCTTCAGCGTGATTTGGACAGGCTGAGTGTGTGGGCATCTGCATGGGCAGATGCAGTATGAAGTGGATAAATGTGAGGTTATTCACTTTGGTAGCAATAATAGGAAGACAGATTATTACTTGAATGGATGTAAATTGAAAGAGGTGGATACTCAACGAGACCTTGGAGTCCTCATGCATCAGTCGCTGAAAGTAAGCGTGCAGGTACAGCAGGCAGTAAAGAAGGCAAATGGTATGTTGGCCTTCATAGCGAGAAGATTTGAGTATAGGGATAGGGATGTTTTGCTGCAATTGTATAGGGCGCTGGTGAGGCCACACCTGGAGTATTGTGTGCAGTTTTGGTGTCCTTATCTGAGGAAGGATGTCCTTGCTATAGAGGGAGCACAGCGAAGGTTTACCAGGCTGATTCCTGGGATGGCAGGTCTGTCATATGAGGAGAAGTTAAGTCGGTTAGGATTATATTCATTGGAGTTTAGAAGAGTGAGAGGGGATCTCATAGAAACTTATAAAATTCTCACAGGGTTAGACAGGGTCGATTCAGAAAGAATGTTCCCAATGGTGGGGGGAGTCCAGAACTCGGGGGTGATAGTTTGAGGATAAGGGGTAAACCTTTTAGGACTGAGGTGAGGAGAAATTTCTTCACCCAGAGGGTGGTGAATGTGTGGAATTCACTCCCACAGAAAGTAGTTGAGACCAAAGCGTTGTGTGATTTCGAGAAGAAATTAGATATAGCTCTTGGGGCTAAAGGGATCGAGGGATATGGGGTGAAGGGGGGATCAGGATGTTGAATTCGATGATCAGCCATGATAGAAGTGAGTGGCTGAGCAGGCTCGAAGGGCCGAATGGCCTCTTCCTGCTTCGGGTTTCTGTGTTTCTATGAATGGAAAACCGGGATGAGACCCTGGGTGTAATGGCCAAACATAAAGGTCTGAATTTGGCTTCAGCTGAGGTTCCAATGTAGTCAGACACAGATCAGACCCAAAATCTAAGAACAGAGTAAAACCTATCAGGTGCGAACCAAACAGCGACGGTACCCTGTATTGTGTTTACTCAATAGACCAAAGCCAATGTTTAGTTTCCTGTGTTAAATGTTAGAGGCTCTGGTATAAGTCAATGACCAGTCTATTTTTGCAAACTGTTGCAACTTGGCTCCACCTCTTTAGAACAAACCAGCGATGTTTATTAACAAACAAGAACTATTTACAGGGTGATGCAGATTCAAAGCAGCCAGACATGATTCCAGGATCAAACTGCCGGGACAAGCCCAGGCAAGTTGGGGTGAAGCCCTTACTTGGCTCCTGGTTGTCAGCTCGGGTCAGGTGACACTTTCAGAAGATTGCCCCCTAAAGGGGCCAGACGCCACACAAACGGTGGCCCAGTGGTTGGCATTGCTGCCTCACAGCACCAGGGATCCGGGTTCGATTGCCGGCTTGGGTCACTGTCTGTGCGGAGTCTGCACGTTCTCCCCGTGTCTGCGTGGGTTTTCTCCGGGTGCTCCGGTTTCCTCCCACAGTCCGAAAGACGTGCTGGTTAGGTGCATTGGCCGTGCTAAATTCTCCCTCAGTGTACCCGAACAGGCGCCGGAGTGTGGCAACTGGGGGATTTTCACAGTAATTTCATTGCAGTGTTAATGTAAACCTACTTGTGACACTAGGTGGATTGGCCATGCTAAATTGGCCCTTCGTGTCCAAAGATGTGCAGGTTAGGTGGATTGGCCATGCTAAATTGCCCCTTAGTGTCCAAAGATGTGTAGGTTAGGTGGATTGGCCATGCTAAATTGCCCCTTAGTATCCAAAGGTGTGCTGATTAGGTGGCATGGCCAATAAAGTTTTAGGCTGTGTTCCACGGTGTCAGTGACTGAGTTGTAATGTTTCAAGATGTTTGTCTGTTTGAGTAGAGACAGCAGGTTTCACAGCAACCACCAGATTGCACAGAAATAGAAGAGTTGGAGAGGAAGGTTGAGATACTGAAGAAGGTTACAGAGATAGGGCGAGGTGAGGCAACGTAATGGTTTAAAGATGGGCAGGTTGAGCTGGTGTGAAAGCAGCAGCCAGTGTACGTAACCGATGACCCAACAAACTCGCTATGGGATGAGATAAGGGTTCTGGATGGGTTAAATGGAGGGTTAAGAACACAAGCCAACCGCACAGCTTTAGTATGGCTGAGCTCCCAAAAGACAGATGAGCAACAGATGAGTGGAAATGGACCCTCCCCTCTGTCCTATCCCTGTAACCCCATTCATTTAGCATGGCCAATCCACCTAACCTGCTTATCTTTGGACACTAAGGGCAATTTAGCATGGTCAATCCACCTAACTTGCACATCTTTGGACACTAAGGGCAATTTAGCATGGCCAATCCACCTAATCAGCACGCCTTTGGATACTAAGGGGCAATTTAGCATGGCCAATCCACTTAACCTGCACATCTTTGGACACTGAGGGGCAATTTAGCATGGCCAATCCACCTAACCTGCACATCTTTGGACACTAAGGGGCAATTTAGCATGGCCAATCCATCTAACCTGCACACCTTTGGACACTAAGGGACAATTTAGCATGGCCAATCCACCTAATCAGCGTACCTTTGGATACTAAGGGGCAATTTAGCATGGTCAATCCACCTGACCTACACATCTTTGGATACTAAGGGGCAATTTAGCATGGCCAATCCACCTGACCTACACATCTTTGGATACTAAGGAGCAATTTAGCATGGCCAATCCACTTAATCAACACATCTTTGGACACGAAGGGGCAATTTAGCATGCCCAATCCACCTAATCAGCACATCTTTGGACACGAAGGGGCAATTTAGCATGGCCAATCCACCTAACCTGCACATCTTTGGACACTAAGGGGCAGTTTAGCATGGCCAATCCACCTAACCTACACATCTTTGGACACTAAGGGGCAATTTAGCATGGCCAATCCACCTAACCTACACATCTTTGGACACAAAGGGGCAATTTATCATGGCCAATCCACCTAACCTACACATCTTTGGACACTAAGGTGCAATTTAGCATGGCCAATCCACTTAACCTGCACATCTTTGGAATGTGGGAGGAAACCGGAGCACCCGGAGGAAACCCACACTCAACCTGTTTGGGGTGTTATGAATGCAACTTCCTCGGCCATTGGGTCCTGGGGTGGGACTCGAACCCGGAGCTTCTGGCTCAGTGGCAGGGACGCTCCCCACTGCACCACAAGACCTCTCGTGCGGAGGAAAGGTGATCTTAATTCCCATATTGCTGACGCTGGAATGGGTAAAATGAAAGAAAGGATCATCAGTTTTGCCCTTTTTTTGTGTTTTCACAGTATCGTCAAAAGATGAAAGGATTCGGGCTTCAGTTTGGGTTCATTGCCCTCATCGCTTCCTTGTGGTCATCAGGTCTTGGATGTCACAGCGGTGCGTAAGCAAATGTTTTTCTATGCTCTTCGGGAATTGTTTCCGTGTTTTTAAGCACTCATTCCCGTGGGATATTTCCCATTGCACAGGGACTGAAGCGGTTCAGGAAGGCAGCTCACCACCACCTTCTCAAGGGCAACTAGGGATGGGCAATAAATGCTCACCTAGCCAGTGACGCCAACGTCCCACGAATGAATTTTTAAAAATAAATTCCTCACATTATGGCTCAAATAAAGTGGCAACATTCTTTCATATTTATTACATTCAAGAAAGAAGTTTAAGGTTGTGAATGGATTTGATGATTTCATCATTGTGATGATACTGTGCCTTTAAAAATTTATGTCATGTTCCTTGGAAGGGGTATGTTTAAAATTCAGCTCTGTTTACACGGTGCCCAATTGTCTGCACCAGGTCGCTCACAGGCTGAGAATGCAGGCTACTAATTGATGTTAGCCAATGTAGCGTTTGTTTTAATCTGAGTGAATGCATTTTTCTGTTTATTTTTGTTTTCTCCCCACCGCCCCCCACCCCCTCCCCACCCCCCAACCCACCATCCAGGATTTCAGAATAGGGCTTTGATTATGTCGATTGACAAGGGACAGAGTCATGTGCTTAAGGGAGGAGCTAAGCTTACAGGGAAAAGCAGGCAGGGTCTAGAAGGAGCAAGACGCATCTTCCTCTCTCTCTGTGGAGACGGCTGTTTGGCAGCTGTCAGAAAACAGACATCTCTCTCTCTTCAGCGGTGTCCAACTCTAGGGCCAAAATTTTACCGTCCTGTCCACCATGGGAATCGGAGCGGGGAAGGTCCATTGACCTCAGGTGGGGTTTTATGATTTTGGGGTGAGTGAGGCCATAAAATCCCACTCTAGGACTATTAACAAGTAAAGCACATAAGCCCGTTTTGTTTTCTAACTGATTTTGAAGAGGAGTTTAAGTCTATGAGGAATATTGCTTAAATTGGAACTAATAGAGATAGGTTAGCAGTTAAGATTTGTACCTATTAAGCTAAAAGTTAAGCTAATTCATTTGTTACAGTTAAACAGTATTGTTAAATAAAGTTTACTTTGATAAATGCTTCCTAGTGTGTCAATAGAATCACACCTGGAGTTAAACACTTTATCCTCACACTAAGGTCAAAATCAAAAAACGTTTGGGTCTGGTCTAACTTCCTAATAAACCGTTGGATTTCTGATCTGCTCCCTAACATCATTGAGAAGATGTTTCACATGTGGTTGAGCTCAAAGCTCGAGCCCATGGTAGGAATTTTCCCATCCCGTCCTCCAATCGTAGTGGGCGGAGGGGCGGACCATGGAAAAATCTGTTGTCCTCGGGAGGGTCTTTCCGGTCTTGGGGCGAATGCGGCTCGAAAATCCTGCCCCATGAGTACGTCATCGCTTCTAATAAACCCAGCAGACAACTCAGGAGAAACCTCTGCTGCTGGGATGTGGCGTTCCCTACCACAATGGTGGCGCAGTGGTAATGTCGCTGGACTATTAATCCAGGCACCCTGACTAATGCACTGAGGGACGATGGTTCAAATCCCACCATGGCAGCTGGTGGAATTTAAATTCAATCCACAAATCTTGAGTTAAAGGCTGGTCTCCATGACAACTATCATCGGGTGTTGTAAAAATCCATCTGGTTCACCCTTGAGAAAAAAAAATCTGCCATCCTGATCAATGCACCGAGCCAGATTCAGCATCACCTTCGGTGGCACAGTGGTTATCACTGCTGCCTCACAGCGCTAGGGACACGGGTTCGATTCCCGGCTTGGGTGATAGTCTGTGTGGAGTCTGCACGTTCTCCCCGTGTCTGTGTGGGTTTCCTCTGGGTGCTCCGGTTTCCTCCCACAGTCCCAAAGATGTGCAGGTTAGGTGCATTGGCCGTGCTAAATTCTCCCTCAGTGTACCCGAACAGGCGCCGGAGTGTGGCGACTAGGGGGTTTTCACAGGAACTTCATTGCAGTGTTAATATAAGCCTACTTGTGACACTAATAAATAAATAAATGAAGTTCCTACCACGGGTTCTCATTTTGAACTCAACCAATAATCTTATTATGGAGGACCAACAGACACGTAGAATGAAGTTACTGGTGAAAATCCCCTAGTCACCACACTCCGGTGCCTGTTCGGGTACACAGAGGGACAATTTAGCATGGCCAATGCACCTAACCAGCACGTCTTTCAGACTGTGGGAGGAAACCGGAGCACCCGGAGGAAACCCACGCAGACACGGGGAGAATGTGCAAACTCTACACAGACGGTGATCCAAGCCGGGAATCGAACCCGGGTCCCTGGCGCTGTGAGGCAGCAGTGCTAACCGCCGTGCCACCGTGCCGCCACAATGAGGTGACTTTGTAGCCCTTGGATAATTTTATTTTTTACCCCTTTCCCCCAACTCTGCTTCGGAATAGGAAATCAAGATCTGAAGTGCTTTGTGGATTACGGTCAGTCGATGACATGCTGCTGGTCGCAAAAGGTTTCCCACAATGACCCTGGGTGCAAAGTGAACGTGGATGACCCAGAAGACCCTGAGTAAGTGACCCCTTGTTCTCCAAACTAATCGCTACTCATGAGGACTGACGCACGTGGTCGATAATACCTTTAGGAAACCCTTTATCAGCCCTTTCTTCATTGTAGATGAAAGAGATAGTGGAGGCGATGGCCTAGTGGTATTTTTTAGACGATTAATCCAGAAACTCAGCTAATGTTCCAGGGACCCGGGTTCAATTCCGGCCTGGTGTCACTGTCTGTGTGGAGTTTTCACATTCTCCCCGTGGGTTTCCTCTGGGTGCCTCCCACAGTCCAAGGTGTGCGGGTTAGGTGGATTGGCCATGCTAACTTGTCCTCTTAGTGTCAGGGAGACTAGCTAGGGTAAATGCATGGGCTTATAGGGATAGGGATTGTGGTAGATGCAGACTTGATGGGCCGAATGGCCTCCTTCTGCACTGTAGGATTCTATGATCCCTAGTTGCCCTTGGTGGGTGGTTGATTGTCAACCACATTGCTCTGGTTGACACATGTAGGCCAGACCGGGTAAGGGTGGCAGATTTCCTTCCCTAAAGGACATTAGTGAACCAGATGGGTTTTTCCAACAATAGTTTCACAGTCATTTGTAATTCCTGATATTTTTTATTGAATTCAAATTCCACCATCTGCCGTGGCGGGATTCGAACCCGGGTCCCCGGAACGTTAGCCAAGTTTCTGGGTTAATAGTCTAGCGATAATACCACTAGGCCATGGCCTCCCCAAAGAGAATGAGCCACCGACATGCACATGTTCATCAGTCAGTGAATAAGTAGATCACTTCAAATCTCGAGAGGATTACCACGCCCCACGCAGCGTACACCTCACGTGAACTCCAAGAACAAGAAGAAAAATATGTTTTTCAGGACATAAGGTGGTTTTTCTGGTGAACTCGTTAATGAAAATAAACCACTGCGGAGAGGCACACTAACAAGTTCAGAAATACCCCAAATGGCGTCAAAATCTCACATACAACTTTATCTCTCCCCAACACTGTGATAGAGCGATCACAGTCCCCAAACCTCACCTGCCACACGGACATCACACACACACACACACACATGCACACACACACACGGGACCTTACACGCTGACATTCATGCACTCAAAGGGCAAGACCGCACTCACACAGGAACAATCCCCTGCACAAAACGCCTGGGCAGCATGGTGGCACAGTGGTTAGCACTGCTGCCTCACAGCGCCAGGGACCCGGGGTTCGATTCCCGCCTCGGGTCACAGTCTGTGTGGAGTTTGCACGTTCTCCCCACGTGTCTGTGTGCTCCGGTTTCCTCTCACAGTCCCAAAATTGCGGTATAGGTTGATTTGCTAAATGCTAAATTGACCCTGGGGTCAGGGGATTGGCTGGGGAAATATGTCGGTTGCGGGGATAGGGCCTGGGTGGGAGTGTGGTCGGTGCAGACTCGATGGGACGAATGGCCTCCTTCTGCGCTGTGGGGGCCTCCTTCTGCACTCACACGCACACACAAGTGGCACAGCGGTTGGCACTGCTGCCTCACAGTGCCAGGGACCTGGCATCGATTCCCGGCTTGGGTCACTGCCTGTGCGCAGTCTGCACATTCTCCCCATGTCTGCGTGGGTTTCCTCCCACGGTCCGAAAGACGTGCCGATCTCCCTCAGTGTACCCGAACAGGCACCGGAGTGGGGCGACTAGGGGATTTTCACAGTAACTTCATTGCAGTGTTAATGTAAGCTTGTGAGACCAACAAAATAAACATTAAACTATAAGAATGCAAATTCCAGGAACCAGGAATGTTGAGGAGATTGATAAGACAGTTGAATTGGCTATGCACCCAAACAAGGCTGGATGGGAGCTATACTGTTCTCGGGTTAATGCCATCTGCAACTTACAGCCCGGTTGGTCGGCCAAAACCTTACGCAGCGTATCATCTTTTCCTGCGTGATTCCATTCACAGAGGCCACTGCTTCCCGCTGAAACAAAAACAGAAAGTGCTGGAAAATCTCAGCAGGTCTGACAGCATCTGTGGAGAGAGAATCGAGCCAACGTTTCGAGTCTGGATGACTGGGCTTTCTGCTATGGCGTGCATCGCCCCAATATTGAAATATTCACACATATCTTGGAACTCATCACGCGTAAATCCACCCCCGTTGTCCGCCTAGAATTTAGACGGTGCCCCCAACCCTGTTCCAATCCAACAAGGCAGAATTTTGTCCACCATTTTCTTTTTGGTCTTTGCTATAAATCACCGTGGATCCCTCCCTGGTGGTCCAGCAGTTAGGATTCGGCCCTCTCACTGCCGCAGCCCGGGTTCGATTCCCCGGTCAGGGAAAGTATTTTTTGGGGAGGCGATGGCCTAGTGGTATTATCGCTGGACTATTAATCCAGAAACTCGGCTAATGGGCGGCAGGGTGACACAGTGGTTAGCACAGCTGCCTCACAGCGCCAGGGACCTGGGTTCGATTCCCGGCTCGGGTCACTGTCTGTGTGGAGTTTGCACGTTCTCCACGTGTCCACGTGGGTTTCCTCCCACAGTCCAAAGATTGGCCATACCAAATTCTCCCTCAGTGTACCCGAACAGGCGCCAGAGTGTGGCGACTAGGGGATTTTCACAGTAACTTCATTGCAGTGTTAATGTAAGCCTACTTGTGACGAATAAATAAACTTTAATGTTCTGGGGACCCGGGTTCGAATCCCGCCACAGCAGATGGTGGAATGTGAATTCAATAAAAAATATCTGGAATTAAGAATCTACTGATGACCATGAAAACATTGTCGATTGTTGTAAAAACCCATCTGGTTCACTGATGTCCCTTTAGGGAAGGAAATCTGCTGTCCTTACCCGGTCTGGCCTACATGTGACTCCAGAGACACAGCAATGTGGTTGACTCTCAACTGCCCTCGGGCAACTAGGGATGGGCAATAAATGCTGGCCAGCCAGTGATGCCCATGTCCACAAAGTGTAGCATGTAGAGGATGTTTAGGAGGGTTACGACCAATTCAGCCAGCCCCAGAAACGAAGGAAAAAAAGGTTAGTCCCAACACAAAGCAAACCTGACAATGAGTGGCATGGTCCCTGCCTGCCCGGTCCCGAGTCCCTCCGTGCCCGCTGGAAGCGCTCTCAGATCCAGGGCTTCAAGTGTCCTCCCTTTAGCCACCCCATTGGTCGGAGGAGCTGGGGTGAGACTGGAGTGCAACATTGACAAAAAAAGGTGCGGTTTTTCTTTGCCCCAATCGGTTTCCTCCCACACTCCAAAGATGTGCGGGGCAGGTGGTTTGGCCATGCTAAATTGTCCCTTAGTGTCAGAGGGAGTAACAGGGTAAATATGTGCGATTACGGGGATAGGGCCTGGCTGGGATTGCTGTCGGTGCAGACTCGATGGGCTGAATGGCCTCTTTCTGCACTGTAGGTAATGTAGGAATTATATGCTTCTATGCTGAGGGCCAATTTAGCATGGCCAAGCCACCTAACCTGCACATCTTTGGACACTAAGGGACAATTTAGCATGGCCAATCCACCTAACATGCACATCTTTGGACACTAAGGGGCAATTTAGCATGGCCAATCCACCTAACCTGGACATCTCTGGACACTAAGGGGCAATTTAGCATGGCCAATCCACCTAATCTGCACATCTTTGGACACTAAGGGGCAATTTAGCATGGCCAATCCACCTAACCTGCACATCTTTGGACACTAAGGGGCAATTTAGCATGGCCAATCCACCTAACCTGGACATCTCTGGACACTAAGGGGCAATTTAGCATGGCCAATCCACCTGACCTGCACATCTTTGGACACTAAGGGGCAATTTAGCATGGCCAATCCACCTAACCTGCACATCTTTGGACACTAAGGGGCAATTTAGCATGGCCAATCCACCTAACCTGCATATCTTTGGACACTAAGGGGCAATTTAGCATGGCCAATCCACCTAACCTGGACATCTTTGGACACTAAGGGACAATTTAGCATGGCCAATCCACCTAGCCTGCACATCTTTGGACACTAAGGGGCAATTTAGCATGGTCAATCCACCTAACCTGGACACCTTCGGAGTGCAGGAGGAAACCCACGCAGACACGGGGGAGAACATGCAGTCACCCAAGGCCGAATTGAACCCAGGTCCCTGGCGCTGTAAGGCAGCAGTGTGAACCACTGTGCCAGCGTGCTGCAGTCATGAGGTGTTCAAAACCTTATGGTGTCGAGACTAAAGATCCACTGGAGTGCAAAGCAGCGCATTTCTTTTAGTTTGGAGAGGGATGCCGTATCTTCATGCATAAACATGTGGGGTGGTAAATAGCGCACAGATGACTTCCCTTCATCCACGCACAATACAGGCAAACAACATTCGCGATTTGAGGTGCTAAGTCTTTTTGCAATTCTCAAGACGTGAGCTTGAAATCGTAAATAAATTTAAAGCCTCGATCGTGTATTGACTGAAGCCACTTCCTGACTTAATAAACAACAGAATGTTCTGTAGCAGAAAGGTCGTTCAAAACCTCACTTTGGCTAAAGGCCAAAACTGTCTCTGGTTACACCTTGTTTTGACAGTTTAGCGTGACCAAGATTAACATTGGCATTTACACGGCAACAGCTGACGCTGAGGGTAGCATCTTTCACATCACAAAAAAATGTCCCGGAGACTTTCACAAAAGGATTGCCAGGCAACGTTCGATGCCAAACTAGCCAAAGAAGATATGTCACTGTTAGATTGACTGTTACCGTTATCGTCTAGTGGCGCAGTGGGGTTAGCGTCCCTGTCTCTGAGCCAGAAGCTCCGGGTTCGAGTCCCAACCCAGGACTTGATGGTCATGGAAGGAGCATTCATAACGTGGCCAAACAGAGCCTCAACCTGTCAAACGCGCCAATGGTTGGCGGTAAGAGCGGGAGAGATCCGTGGTCAGCCATGTTTGTTGTGGAGTGGCGCCCTCAAGCTACAAGCGACAGACTAAGTTGGCTAAGTAGGCTAAATTGCCTCGTAATGTCAAAAGATGTGCAGGTTAGGTGGATTGGCCATGCTAAATTGCCCCTTAGTGTCTAAAGATGTGCAGGTTAGGTGGATTGGCCATGCTAAATTGCCCCTTAGTGTCTAAAGATGTGCAGGTTAGGTGAATTGGCCATGCTAAATTGCTCCTTAGTGTCCAAAGATGTGTAGGTTAGGTGGATTGGCCATGCTAACTTGCCCCTTAGTGTCTAAAGATGTACGGGTTAGGGTGGATTGTCCATGCTAAATTGCCCATTAGTGTCCAAAGATGTGCAGGTTAGGTGGATTGGCCATGCTAAATTGCCCCTTAGTGTCCAAAGATGTGCAGGTTAGATGGATTGGCCATGCTAACTTGCTCCTTAACATCAGGGGGATTAGCAGGGTTAATGTGTGGCGTTACAGGGATAGGGCCTGGGTGGGATTGTCGTCTGTGCAGGCTCGATGGGTTGAACGGCCTCCTTCTGCACTGTAGGGATTATACGAAGCTCCTTCCTGAACGCACCGATTAAATCTCCCCCGACCCTCTCTGCCAAAGGTACGGCTTCTCTGGTCTCCCCGCACGGCTGGGGTCCGTTCTTGTGGGGTAGCCCTTGTAGATGACCACACTCCCAGCATTCCCTGCAGGAAGCAGCATCGTCCGGCAACCCTGGGGCCAGCTCAGAAGGACAATTCCAGTTTAGTTTTCTCGTTGCTCTTACCCTCTGACCCCATTTGTGTTTTACAGCTCTTTCCCACTGATCTGCAGCCCAAAGCAGGAATTACGCTCATCGAAGAGACAAAACAGAATTTGCAACGTCGAGGTTCCCTACTTTGCTGCCATGCAGAATTTTAACATCACTCTGTCGTGCCCAAGGCCTGGGTCTCTGAAAGAAGTTGCGTGGATTCCTGAGTTTAGACCGTTTCAACACAGTAGGTGAAATTAAGCATTCTATTTTAACCATTCACTCTCTTCCGGCCTGCCTGTACCTGTACGTAGATCATAGAATCCTGAAGAGGCCATTCGGTCCATCAAGTCTGCACCAACCCTCTAACAGAGTATCTTACCCAGGCCCCCTTCCCTGCCCCATCACCGTAACCCCACATATTTACCAGCCATCTAATTTGCCCCTCTTTGGACACTAAGGGGCAATTTAGCATGGCCAATCCCCCTAACCTACACATCTTTGGACACTAAGGGGCAATTTAGCATGGCCAATCCACCTAACCTGCACATCTTTGGACTGTGGGAGGAAACCGGAGCATCCGGAGGAAACCCACGCAGACATGGGGAGAACCCACACTCTCACACTCTCAGGGAGAACTCCCACATTCCCATATTCCTGGGGAGAACTCCCACACTCCCCATATTCCTGGGGAAAACTCCCACAATTCCACACTCCCCCACTCCTGGGGAGAACTCCCATACTCCCACACTCTCGGGTAGAACTCCCACAATCTCACACTCCCGGGGAGAATTCCCACACTCCCAGGGAAAACTCCCACACTCCCCCACTCCCGGATAGAACTCCCACACTCCCACATTCCCGGGAAAAACTCCAACAATCCCCTACTCCCGGGGAGAACTCCCACACTCTTGGGGAGAACTTCCACACTCCCACACGCCCGGGGAGAATTCCCACACTCACAGGGAGAGTTCCCACACTCACAGGGAGAACTCCCACAATCCCACACTCCCGGGGAGAACTCCCACACTCCCACACTCCCAGGGAGAACTCCCACACTCCCGGGGAGAACTCCCACGCTCCCGGGGAGAACTCCTACACTCCCGGGGAGAACATCCAAAATCCCACACTCACAGGGAGAACTCCCACACTCCCACAGTCCTGACACCTGCCCACTTTTGTAGCCACATCATCACATGACCACTCAGCCTTCTTTGGGCTATGGGCTAGAACATGATCATAAACGTGACAGTTTTAACATACTGGATAGCGACAAAATCTAAGCAAGTCTGAAACAAAAATTGTGAACCTTCGCTGGATGAATTTCTGTCTCAGCCACCAGATGTCCAAAACAACCTTTGCCTTGGATACATCTCCCATCCCTCCCAACTTCAATAAACCCCCGAGTGTTCGCTCCTTGAACGGCCTCCTGGCCTCAGAGACAATAAGGCACACTAAAGGGCCATTTGGCCCATCACATCTCTGCTGGAAGCCCATTTTCCATCTCCTTTTACAATTTTCCTTTTCAAATGCTTAACCAATTCCTTTCCAATCGTTTCTTGCACTCTATACAGACAAAGCATACCGTACATAGAGTATATAGGGGAAGAAGGAAGAGAGAGGGTGCAGAATGTAGTGTTACAGTCATAGCTAGGGTGTAGAGAAAGATCAACTTAATGCGAGGTAGATCCATTCAAAAGTCTGACGGCAGCAGGGAAGAAGGTGTTCTTGAATCGGTTGGTACGTGACCTCAGACCTTTGTATCTTTTTCCCGACGGAAGAAGGTGGAAGAGAGAATGTCCGGGGTGTGTGGGGTCCTTGATTATGCTGGCTGCTTTTCCCGAAGCAGCGGGAAGTGTAGACGGAGTTAATGGATGGGAGGCTGGTTTGCGTGATGGACTGGGCTTTGTTCACGACCCTTTGTGTTTCTTGTGGTCTTGGGCAGAGCAGGAGCCCATACCAAGCTGTGATATATCCGGAAAGGCCTCTTTAGCCACTGAAAAAAGTACGCGTCTGATCTTTTCTGTTCTGTCTTGTAGTCAAGCTGAAGCCACCATACAACTTGACGATCGTCAATAATTCCAGAACCGGGACAGATTTTGTTTGGCTGGCGGACCATGATCTCGCTTTTGTGGCAAAACTGAAATTCGAAATGAGATACAAGATTGAGGACGAACAGTGGAAGGTAAGTCCATTCATTTTTGTATACCGGGTGGGATTTTCCAAAGATGTGCAGGTTAGGGTGGATTGGCCATGTTAAATTGTCTTTAGACACTAAGGGGCAATTTACCATGACCAATCCACCTAACCATACTTTGAACTGTGGGAGGAAACCAGAGCACCCAACGGAAACCCACGCGGACACGGGGAGAATGTGCAAACTCCACACAAACAGCGACCCAAGCTGGGAATTGAACCCGGGTCCCTGGTGCTGCGGGGCAGCAGTGCTAACCACTGTGCCACCCCAAGTTTATAAAGTCTACGAAATCGGGAGGAAGATGGAGAACATTTTCAGATCATACCAAAATGGGCAGCACGGTGGCACAGTGGTTAGCACTGCTGCTTCACAGCGCCAGGGACCCGGGTTCGATTCCAGCCTCGGGTCACTGTCTGCGTGGAGTTTGCACATTCTCCCCGTGTCTGTGTGGGTTTCCTCCGGGTGCTCTGGTTTCCACCCACAGTCCAAAGATGTGCGGGTTAGGTGGGTTAGCCATGCTAAATTGCCCCTTAGTGTCAGATGGAGGAGCAGGGTAAATATCTGGGGTTATGGGAATAGGGCCTGAATGGGAGAGTTGTTGGTGCAGGCTCGATGGGCTGAATGGCCTCCTTCTGCACTGTAAGAATTCTACGATTCTTTAGTGATGGAGCACAGCTCATGGTTCAGCACCGTGCCAGGTCATACCGCCAAGCAAGGAAGGAATGGCCGAGTGGTATTATCGCTAGACTATTAATCCAGAAACTCAGCTCATGTTCTGGGGACCTGGGGTTCGAATCCCACCACGGGAGATGGTGGAATTTGAATTCAATAAAAAATATCGGAGAATCTACTAATGACCATGAAACCATTGTCGGAAAAGCCCATTTGGTTCACTAATGCCCTTTGGGGAAGGAAATCTGCCATCCTTACCCGGTCTGGCCTACATGTGACTCCAGAGCCACAGCAATGTGGTTGACTCTCAACCGCCCTCCAAGGGCAACTTGGGATGGGCAATAAATGCTGGCCAACCATTGTCCAATGAATGAATAAAAAGGAAGTCTTTGTTGGGAGCTTCAGGTTGAGTTACCCGCCATTCTTTCATGTCCTAGAATGCCAAGAGGTTTCAGATTGTGCAATCTGAACAGAGAACGAAGATCGATGCGGCTAACCTGAAAGCAGAGCGTGTCTATGAGGCGCAAATCCGTGTTAGGATCGTCGAGGACAATCTAGAGGAATACATCAGTACGTGGAGCGATTGGAGTGACACGGTGAAATGGAAATCCAAAACACCCATACCCTCTGTCAGTAAGTAATCAACACCATTGAATCATAGAATCCCTACAGTGCAGAAGGAGGCCATTCGGCCCATCGAGTCTGCACCGACCACAATCCCACCCAGGCCCTATTCCGGTAACCCTTCATATTTACCCTGCCAATCCCCCTGACACTAGGGTCAATTTAGCATGGCCAATCCAACCTAACCCGCACATCTTTGGAGTGTGGGAGGAAACCGGAGCACCCGGAGGAAACCCACACAGACACGGGGAGAACGTGCAAACTCCACACAGACAGTGACCCGAGGCTGGAGTCTAACTTTGGTCCCTGGCGCTGTGAGGCAGCAGTGCTAACCAGTGTGTCACCTTAGTAATGTTCATAAAAGTATCACTAATGCCCTTTGGGGAAGGAAATCTGCCATCCTTACCCGGTCTGGCCTACATGTGACTCCAGAGCCACCACAAGTTCACTCTTAGCCGCCCTCTTTTAAAGTTTATTTATTTAGTGTCACAAGTAAGCTTACATTAACACTGCAATGAAGTTACTGCGAAAATTCCCTAGTCGCCACACTCCGGCGCCTGTTCGGGTAACACTGAGGAGGAATTTAGCACCTAACCAGCACGTCTTTCGGACTGCGGGAGGAAACCAGAACACCTGGAGGAAACCCACGCAGACACGGGGAGAACGTGCAGACTCCACACAGACAGTGACCCAAGCCAGGAATTGAACCCAGGTACCTGGCGCTGTGAGGCAACAGTGCTAACCACTGCGACACTGTGCCGCCCATAGCAGATATTAAACTGATAAGAACAGATGCTACACTTGATCTGAGCCAAAAGGCCGAAAAGGGATTTGGCTCAACGGTATCCTACTTCTCTGCCATCTCTCTGCTTCCATCGCAGCCCTTACCTCCCATTGCTTACTGAGTTAGACTGCTCGTCCTAACATGCCAGGACTGGAAAAGTGTAGCTCTTTACTCAAAGAGTGGTTGGGCTGTGGAATGGACTGCCTGCTTTGATAGTGGAGTCGGACACTTTAGGAACTTTCAAGCGGTTATGGGATAGGCACATGGAGCACACCAGGATGATAGGGAGTGGGATAGTTTGATCTTGGTTTCGGACAAAGCTCGGCACAACATCGAGGGCCGAAGGGCCTGTACTGTGCTGTACTGTTCTATGTTCTATGTTCTAAAAGATTTCACAGGCTGGGGTTATTTTCATTGGGACAACGAAGGCTGAGGGGGTGACTTGATAGAGGGGTACAAACTTGTGAGGAGAAGAGATAGAGTGGACAGGATAAAATTGTTTCCCTTGGCGGAGAATTCTAGAACCGGGGGTCGTGAACGTAGCCCAGTCCATCACGCAAACCTGCCTCCCATCCATTGACTCTGTCTACACTTCCCGCTGTCTCGGCAAAGCAGCCAGCATAATCAAGGACCCCACTTACCCACGTGGGGCGGCACGGTAGCGCAGTGGTTAGCACTGCTGCTTCACAGCTCCAGGGTCCCGGGTTCGATTCCCGGCTTGGGTCACTGTCTGTGTGGAGTTTGCACATTCTCCTCGTGTCTGCGTGGGTTTCCTCCCACAGCCCAAAGATGTGCGGGTTAGGTTGATTGGCCAGGTTAAAAATTGTCCCTGAGATGCGTAGAGGGATTAGCGGGTAAATATGTGGGGGTAGGGCCTGGGTGGGATTGTGGTCGGTGCAGACTCGATGGGCCGAATGGCCTCCTTCTGCACTGTAGGGTTTCTATGATTTCTATGATTTCTATGAACAGACATTCTCTCTTCCAACTTCTTCCATCGGGAAAAGGATACAAAAGTCTGAGGTCACGCACCAACCGACTCAAGAACAGCTTCTTCCCTGCTGCTGTCAGACTTTTGAATGGACCTACCTTATATTAAGTTGACCTTTCTCTACAGCCTAGCTATGACTGTAACACTACATTCTGCACTCTCTCCTTTCCTTCTCTATGAATGGTATTCTTTGTCTGTATAGTGCGCAAGAAACAATACTTTTCACTGTATGTTAATACATGTGACAATAATAAATCAAATCAAAATCAAATCAAGGGTGGGAGTTTCCGGCCGTGTTGGCCCAAAATCCTGCCCGAGTTCATTGGCTATGATTGGCTGTGCTAAATTGGCCCTAGTGTCAGGGGCAATTAACAGGGTAAATGAGGGTTACGGAAATAGGGTCTGGGTGGGATTGTGGAAGGTACAGACTCGATGGGCCGAATGGCCTCCTTCTGTACTGTAGGGATTCTATGATCCTATGAATACATGCGTCCTCTTGCCAAGATGTCAACAGCCATTGGCTCAACAGGATCTATCCAATGTTGATCTATCTGCTATCTCATTTTCTTTCCCAGATGTGATTCGGCCCATCCTGTTTAGCTCGCTTATATTCGCTGGAATCCTGATTGCGGTTGCCGTTAAATATGTGACCGCAAAGAGGTAAGAACATTCTGGAATGTTAATAGTTACCTCAGTGAGGTTGGGGTTCTGTGGTGCTGCCAGGGAGCAGGTTTCCTGTTTACCACTTATTTTATTCATTAGTCTTGCAAATAGGCTTACATTAACACTGCAATGGAGTTACTGCGAAAATCCCCTAGTCGCCACACTTCGAGGCCTGTTCGGGTAACACTGAGGGAGAATTTAGCACCTAACCAGCACGTCTTTCAGACTCTGGGAGGAAACTGGAGCACCCGGGGGAAACCCACGCGGACACGGGGAGAATGTGCAGACTCCACACAGACAGTCACCCAAGCCGGGAATCGAACCCACGTCCCTGGCGCTGTGAGGCAGCAGTGCTAACCACCGTGCCACCGTGCTGTCCTGCCTTGCTTGCAAACAGGCCGTAATCTCTTCACTTCTTCACACGTTTTCTGTCTTGCTGAATCATAGAATCATACACTCCAGGAGAGGGGCCCTTCAGCCCATCGAGACTGCAACGGCACACAAGAAACACCTGAACTCCCACTTAATTCCATCTACCAGTGCTTGGCCCATAGCCTTGAATGTTATGGCGTGCCAAGTGCTCATCCTGGTACTTCTTAAAGGATCTGAGGCACCCCTTCCAGGCAGCGCATTCCAGATCCTCACCACCCTCTGGGTAAAAAAATGTGTTCCTCATATCTCCCACTAACCTCCTGCCCCTCACCTTGAACCTATGTCCCCTCGTGACTGACCTAAGGAGAACAGCTGTTCCTTATCCACTCTGTCCATGCCCCTCATAATCTTGTACACTGAAGCGCTGAGTGGGTGAAATTCCCTCTGCGTGATTGGCCGCCTGACTCACTTGACCAACAACTGAGGATTCTGGGGAGAAGAATTATCCCGACATCCAAACCCACACACCTCTTAGTATCGTGGGCCGCCATTGGTGGAAGCATAGACACCAATTGTCAAGCTGTCATACTGCACAGGACCTCACCATCGATTTCAAATATAAGCTCGAATACTGTGTGCAGTTCTGGTCACCACATTATAGGAAGGATGTGATTGCACTGGAGGGGGTGCAGAGGACATTCACCAGGATGCTGCCTGGGATGGAACATTTAAGTTATGAAGAGAGGTTGGATAGGTTTGGGTTGTTCCTGTTGGAGCAGAGAAGACTGAGGGGGGGCCTGATCGAGGTGTACAAGATTATGAGGGACATGGACAGAGTGGATAAGGAACTGCTGTTCCCCTTTAGTTGAAGGGTCAGTCACGAAGGGGCATAGGTTCAAGGTGAGGGGCAGGAGGTTAAGGGGGGGATGTGAGGAAAAACCTTTATACCCAGAGGGTGATGAGGGTCTGGAATGCGCTGCCTGGGAGGGTGGTGGAGGCAGGTTACCTCACATCCTTTAAAAAGTACCAGGATGAGCACTTGGCACGTCATAACATTCAGGGCCATGGGTCAAGTGCTGGTAAGTGGAATTAGGTGGGAGCTCAGGTGTTTCTAATGTGCCGGTACAGATTAGAAGGGCTTCTTCTGCACTGTGTGATCCTATGATAAACTTCACTTGAATCATGTGGGTTGCCATGGTCACCGAATACTGTACAAGATGGCATCACAACCACAGAAAATTATTATTTGGTCTCTTTTTTTCCCTCCCATGGTCTATAGTCTGTTGACTTCATTGCTCAACATCAACTATTCCTTCCCTAGGCCAGCATTTATTGCCCATCCCTTGAGATGGTGGTGGGGACCTGCCATCTTGAACCGATGCAGCCCATGGTGGTGTAGGTACACCCACAGTGCTGTTCGGGAGAGTTTTCCAGGTCTTTGACCCAACGACAGTGAAGGAACGGCCGATATATTTCCGAGTCAGGACGGCGAGTGGCTCGGAGGGCCACTTGCAGGCAATGGTGTTCCCATGCATCCATTGCCCTAGTCCTTCTAGGTGTTAGAGCTTGTGGACCTTGCTGAGTTATCGTAGTGCTTTCTTTAGATGGTGTCAACCTTCTTGAGTCAACTATGATGTCAAGTTGATGGACTTTGACCCTTGCCCTATGTTTGCTGGAGGGAATCAAAGAATTGTCACAGGCTTAGAACCCAGCCCCGCTCATTTAAATTTACCAACCTTAGTTGAGTAGGTTTCACCTGTTGTCAGTTAGTCCTGGCCAATATTCATCACTCAATCAACATCACACAAGCCATTATCATGGGACTAGCGGGGTAAATATGTGGGGTGACGGGGACAGGGTCTGGGTGGATTGCTCTTTCGGAGAGTCGGTGCAGATTCGATGGGCTGAATGGCCTCTTTCTGCGCTGTCAGGATCCTGTGAGGTGGAGAGGATGCTTCCTCTTGTGGGGCAATCTAGAACAAGAGGTGCTAGGGTAAAGAGTAGCAGATTTAAAACAGAGATTAGGAGAAACTATTTCTTTCAAGGGGTGGTGAGTCTGTGGAATTCACGACCCCAGACTGTGGTGGATGCGGGGACATTGAGTACATTTAAGGAAGAGGTGGGCAGATTGTGAATTGGTAAGGGTTTGATGGGCTATGGTGAACCGGCAGGTAAGTGGAGCTGAGACCAAGATGAGATCAGCCATGATTGTATTGAATGGCGGGGCAGGCTTGACGGGCCGAATGGTCTACTCCTGCTCCTGGTTCTTATGTGTTCTGATACTCAAGAGGTTTGTTTGTTCCCCAGGTACAAAGTGAAGAAACTTCATTGGCTTTCTATCCCAGATCCAGGGAAATTCTTCTACGAGCTGAACTCCACCTATGGCGGTAATTTTCAGGTAAGTCAGAACATTTAGTGTCATCAGCCTATTTCCTTCACCAGTCGCTGAAGGTAAGCGTGCAGGTACAGCAGGCAGTAAAGAAGGCAAATGGTATGTTGGCCTTCAGAGCAAGAGGGTTTGAGTACAAGATCTGCAACCTGTCCTGGTCCCCCCATGCCGACGCTATAGTTAAGAAAGCCCACCAACGCCTCTACTTTCTCAGAAGACTAAGGAAACTTGGCATGTCAGCGACAAATCTCACCAACTTTTACAGATGTACCATAGAAAGCATTCTTTCTGGTTGTATCGCAGCTTGGTATGGCTCCTGCTCTGCCCAAGACCGCAAGGAACTACAAAGGACATGAATGAAGCCCAGTCCATCACACAAACTAGCCTCCCATCCATTCATTTTGTCTACACTTCCCGCTGCCTCGGGAAAGCAACCAGCATAATTAAGGACCCCACACACCCCGGACATTCTCTCTTCCACGTTCTTCTGTTGGGAAATGATACAAAAGTCTGAGGTCACGTACCAACCGACTCAAGAACAGCTTCTTCCCTGTTGCCATCAGACTTTTGAATGGACCTACTTCGCACTAAGTTGATCTTTCTCTACATCCTAGCTATGACTGTAACACGACATTCTGTACTCTCTCCTCTCCTTCTCTATGAATGGTATGCTTTGTCTGTATAGTGCGCAAGAAACAATACTATTCACTGTATACTGATACATGTGACAATAATAAATTAAATCAAATCCAAACAGGTAAGCATGCAGGTGCAGCAGGCGGTAAAGAAGGCAAATGGTATGTTGGCCTTCATAGCGAGAAGGTTCGAGTTCAGGAGCAGGGATGTGTTGTTGCAGTTGTACAGGGCCTTGGTGAGGCCTCACCTGGAATATTGTGTGCAGTTTTGGTCTCCTTATCTGAGGATGGATGTCCTTCCTCAGTAGAGGGAGTACAGCGAAGGTTTACCAGGCTGATTCCTGGGATGGCGGGACTGATGTCTGAGGAGAGATTGAATCGGTTAGGATTATATTCACCAGAGCTTAGAAGAATGAGGGGGGAATCTCATAGAAACCTATAAAATTCTAACAGGACTAGACAGGGTAGATGCAGGAAGGATGTTCCTGATGGTGGGGGTGTCCAGAACCAGGGGTCACAGTCTGAGGATTCAGGGTAGACCATTTAGGACGGAGATGAGGAGAAATTTCTTTACCCAGAGGGTAATAGGAATCCACTACGACAGAAAGCAGT
Source organism: Mustelus asterias (assembly GCF_964213995.1). Taxonomy (NCBI): domain Eukaryota; kingdom Metazoa; phylum Chordata; class Chondrichthyes; order Carcharhiniformes; family Triakidae; genus Mustelus; species Mustelus asterias. Next base: position 13,612,856 of record NC_135821.1, read on the forward strand.
TGTGACCAAAACATTGTGGCTGGTATCTTACCACCCAGTCCGCCACGGGAATCAGACCGGGCGAGGGACGGACAATGGAAAGGTACGTTGACCTCGGGTGGGATTTTACGGTTTTGGGATGAGCGAGGCCATTAAACCCCTCCCTGTGTTTTCAAGAAGGAGTTAGATATAACTCTTGGGGTGAAGGAGATCAAAGGATGTGGGGGAAAGAGGTGGACTGAAGTGCATGGTCAGCCATGATCAAAATGAATGGTGGAGCAGGCTTGAAGGGCTGAATGGCCTACTCCTGCTTCTAGTTTCTATGTATCTATGTACCGATGTTTCACAGCAATGTAGAAAAGTTAGGGTACAGAAGTGGCAGCAGGGAAGAAGCTGTTCTTTAGTTGGTTGGTACCAGACCTCAAGCTTTTGTATCTTTTTCCCGACCGAAGAAGATGGAAGAGAGAATGTCCGGGGTGCGTGGGGTCCTTGATTATGCTGGCAGCTTTTCCGAGGCAGCAGGAAGTGTAGACAGGGTCAATGGATGGGAGGCTACTTTGAGTGATGGGACTGGGCTACGTTCATGGCCCTTTGTAGTTTCTTGCAGTCTTGGCCGGAGCAGGAGCCATACCAAGCTGTGATATATCCGGGAAGGATGCTTTCTATGGCGCATCTGTAAAAGTTGGTGAGAGTCGTAACGGACATGCCGAATTTCCTTAGCCTCCTGAGAAAGTAGAGGCGTTGGTGGGCTTTCTTAACTATAGCAAGAGGGGGGAATGCAGGAGAAAGGGAATGTAAAGTCACGTCTGCCCCAGTTGAGGGAGGCCTCACTCTGGCTCTCTCCCTGAGAAGAAGCCTGTACAGGAAGGCCGAATAAAGATGCAACTGAAATCTTACGTTGACCTTTGAAATGAGTCTGCTGACTGGGTACCGTATTGAGTCATTGTCTTACTGTGAGACGTTAGTAGATCAAAACCACATCTGTTTCAGAAAGGAAATATGAGTTTGATGGGCTTGTAGATGAAGCATACCTCCAAAATATTAATAAGTATGTTTTTTTCTTCTTTTGTGGTTCCATTTCAAATCTATGCTAAGTCACGTGTGCGTGTGTGGGGAGGGTTCTTTTATAAAATTTTCTGAAAATGACAACCTCCCTCTGAGGTTAGACCGGTTTACTTTCCTTCTACAAAGCGTTTGTCGGTTAATTAGCGAGCAGTTGTGACATCCATTCTGGAAAGCAGAACTAAACACGCCGGTTCTCCATTCTTACCCATTTGCCATTCTCACCCCCTTGCCTTCATTGACACTCGATGCGCTGGTGGTGTCTCCCCCCCCCCCTGAGGTTCTGGATCACCCCTCACTGCTTCTTCTCAGCGAGAGTCAAACCACAGACACCTTTGGAACATTTACAACCACCTCTAGCTTTCAACCAAGGTGCAACCCTTGACACGAAATGGAGCATTTTATTTAAAAGAACGTTATGAGCAAGCAAAGGTCACCGTGCTTGCTTTGTTCCTTAGCTTCTCCAGTAGAGACCCATCTGTGTCCTGGCCCTGTGTCTCATCTTCTATGGAGCCCCTGTAACTTTTAATGAGAGTAACAGCAGGCTTGCTGAGTTTTTTTTTAAAGTTAAGTCTATTTACTAGTGTCACAAGTAGGCTCATATTAACACTGCAATGAAATTATTGTGAAAATCCCCTCGTCGCCACACTCCGGCGCCTGTTCGGGTACACTGAGGGATAATTTAGCACGGCCAATGCACCTAATCAGCACGTCTTTTGGACTGTGGGACGAAACTGGAGCACCCGGAGGAAACCCACGCAGACACGGGGAGAATGTGCACAGACAATGACCCAAGCCAGGAATCGAACCCTGGTCCCTGGCACTGTGAGGCAGCAGTGCTAACCACTGTACCACTGTTTTTTTCCCTTAACCTCACTGGGAAATCAGTTATACGATGAACTATAAATTCCAAATACCTCGTGGCACGCTATTTCCATAGCTAGTAATTCCCAGAACAAGTCGCTAAGTCTGTAGCCAGGGGGATTATAGCTTGAGGGGCGCCACTCCACATCTGACCAGGAGTCTCTCCCACTCTTACCATCAGCCATTGGCGTGTTTGGAAGGATTTTGTAGGTTGACACTCAACCTGTTTGGCCGCGTTTTGAACGCACCTTCCTTGGCCATCAAGTCCTGGAACAGGACTCGAACCCGGAGCTTCTGGCTCAGAGGCAGGGATGCTCCCCACTGCACCACAAGACCTCCCGTTAAATATACATGCTCATTCTAATTTTTGTTCCACTTGCTTAATGTGAAACTTGCCGCTGCTGGGCACAGTTGAGGAGCATGGGCATCGGATCAAGGTGCGGGCAAGGGTGTTCTTGTGCCTCCATTCGCACTCAGTTTCCTGCCCACTAGCTGAATCAAGCATGGATGTAAAAAATCATAGGCCGGAATCTTACACCACTCATGTACCAACCCACTCAAGAACAGCTTCTTCCCTGCTGCCATCAGACAAGGCAGATGGTGGAATTTGAATTCAATTAAAAAAAATATCTGGAATTAAGAATCTACTGATGACCATGAAACCATTGTCAATTGTCGGGAAAACCCATCTGGTTCACTAATGTCCTTGAAAGAAGGCCAAACTTTTGCATCTTTTTCCCAACGGTGGCAGAAAGTATATCTGGGGTACATATTTATGCTGGCTGCTTTCCCGAGGCAGCGGGAAGTGTAGACAGGGTCAATGGATGGGATCTCAAAGGTGCTATGACAATGCAAAGCCATCCTCTTAGTCTCCAAACTGTGCGCAAATTCACCTCCCCTACCGAAGATGTGCAGGTTAGGGTGGAATGGCCATGCTAAACTGCCCCTTAGTGTCTAAAGATGTGTAGGTGGGTGGATTGGCCATGCTAAATTGCCCCTTCGTGACCCAAGATGTGTGGATTGGGTGGATTGGACATGCTAAATTGCCTCTTAGTGATCCAAGATGTGTAGATTGGGTGGATTGGCCATGCTAAATTGCCCCTTTAGTGTTTGGGAGATTAGCAGGGTGAATATGTGAGGTTACGGGGATGGGGCTTCGGTGGGATTGTTGTTGGTGCAGGCTCGATGGGCCGAATGGCCTCCATCTGCACTGTAGGGATTCTATGATTGGATGGTTCTCTGGTTCCCCTGGTGCTGAAAGTTTGCTTTCCTCTCTTTCCCTTTGCAGAAATGGATGGGGACGACATTGCCAGCTTCGTTCAGCAGCACTGAGGACCTTCAGATGGAGATCTCCTCGGTCGAGATCTCAGGAATAAAGGACTCCGAGTCTTTCATCAAACAAGACTACGTGTCGGATAGCAGCGGCTTCAAGAGCATCGGAAACTCTTCCTTGTCCAGCTTCGCCAACCAAGGCTACTTCTGGTTCAGTTACCCCAGCGCCTACGAGGTGGATTCCTGCAAAGTCTACTTCAGCTATGACCGCAGCGGTCTTCGATCGGGCAGCGAGCGAAGTGGATCCTACCGGTGTCTCTCCTCATCCAGTGACTCGCTCTATGACAGCAGTATTCAGTATTCGCCCTGTAGCGTCTTCGAAAGAGGCTTGGATCACGACCGCTCCTTGGCCCAAGGCGCAGCAACTGGTGAAAAAATGGACGACCCACCAGGAGAACCCGGGCACCCGAGTCACGGGGAACCATTTCAGCGCGCACGTGAACTGGGCAACATTGGACAGCTGCAGAGGAACGATTGCCCGGCCGAGGGAAGCCACGAGTGCCTCAATCCCACCGCCCAGATTCCCCTCTTTGAATCTTTGCAATATGCCTTTGTGTCCTTGGAAGACCTAACCTTTAAAAGTAAAGTGGAAGGTGTCAGTAGATGTGGCTCCAATGGCCATATATTTGAGGAGTGTCAAACAGAACCTTTCCCCGCCACCGAATCTCCGCTGAGTACAATGTACCCTCAAGATGGGCTCAGGCAGGAGTGTACCAGTATCTTTAAGACCACATCTCTAAACCTGGAGCAATCTAGTGATGCATATCTCTCTCTCAAGGAAGTCCAGAGTAAATACAGTAATCAGTCAATATAGGGCAAGGATTCCTTCAATAAGGACTCAGTGTTGAAAGCTCAAATATCTGCACTATTGAGATTCCGTGCTGACCAGCTTCAGCCAACATTTTATCAAGGATTACAAGGAAACAAATTGTAAACAATGTACCCGACAGCGCCCTGTCAGTTTTAGTTCTCATTTCCGACATTCTTTGACCATGGCCACAATTTTACCATCCCGGCCGCCTCGGGGATCGGCGAGGGGCCGACCACGGAAAGATCCGTTGACCTCAGGTGAGATTTACAGGCGACCGAGGCCAGAAATTCCTGCCCATTATGAAAGCCTTTGAATCGTATTGTCCAGTGTAAAGAGGCCACCGCGCATCCTGTTTCAACTAGGCCCATACGGCCTAACTGCGCTTCCTAGCAACTACTTACAACGCCGGTCAGCTAAATATATGAGCCAGACAGGGAGAAGGACAACATTCTTCCTCATCTGAAGGAGTGATTCTTGTTGCGATGTGCCTCCTAGTGCCTCCAGTGAAGACTTTTCTTTCTTTGTTAACGTCCAACTGACTAACCTGGTGAAATGCAGGCCAGAGAGACGCAATGCTTGAGAGACAGGCACTCCCCCCCCCAATCTGCTATCGGGGCCCTTCAGAAATGTGTAAATGGCCGACAATCTGAGGAAGGTGAGGAAGGGGATGAAAAATGAAGTAACTCTGGGCGGGAGGTCAATAGAATTTGACAAGATGAAGACTTGGCTTCGAGACAGCTCCTCTGGCGACCTGAGGATTCCGCCAAGAGCTTTCCGGCCAATGAATTTAAGAAATGCCAATGTACGCACAGCAAGATCTCACAAACACCAATGAGATAATATCAAGATCACCGGTTCGACTTTCAGGATGGGAGGGGTAAGATACGAACCAAAGGACAAGCGGACACCCCTCTCCCCCTCCCACTGTTCTTCTTTATTCCAGCACCCGGGATCTGTTACATCCATCAGAGAGGCCAGACAGAGCCTGAATTGAATGTCTCATCAGGTGGCACAGTGGTTAGCACCACTGCCTCACAGTGTCAGGGACCCGGGTTCGATTCCCAGCTTGGGTCACTGTCTGTGCGGAGTCTGCACGTTCTCCCCCGTGTCAAAGAACAAAGAACAAAGAACAATACAGCACAGGAACAGGCCCTTCGGCCCTCCAAGCCCGCGCCGCTCCCCGGTCCAGGATTGAATCCTGAATCCAGGATCCCCGCCCAATTTTCCAGCCTATCTACATACCAATATCCTATCCACCGAGCTGTCCCTCACAGCTACGATGCTTTGTTCATTACAACCTATTAAATCACCCCCACCCCCCCATTCCAGACCATGTGATCTCCAGGGAGAGGCGAAAACCCAGAGTGAAAAACCCCAGGGCCAATATGGGGAAAAAAAATCTGGGAAATTCCTCTCCGACCCCCTGAGGCGATCGAAACGAGTCCAGGAGATCACAATGGCCCTGATCACAAAATGCTTCCCAACCCTAGTCATTTCCACTTCCACGAACACCATATGAATTCCCTGCCCCCGAGACAGGTTCCCAACTATCCGCAGTCTCACTCTGTACTGGCACCAGCAAGATGATCATAGAATGAAGCCTTGAAACGAGAAACCAGGAACAATTAGCCCGCGCCGCTCCCTGGTCCAAACTAGACCACTCTTTTGTATCCCTCCATTCCCACTCCGTTCATATAGCTGTCTAGATAAGTCTTAAACGTTCCCAGTGTGTCCGCCTCCACCACCTTGCCCGGCAACACATTCCAGGCCCCCACGACCCTCTGTGTGAAATATGTCCTTCTGATATCTGTGTTAAACCTCCCCCCCTTCACCTTGAACCTATGACCCCTCGTGAACGTCACCACCGACCCGGGGAAAAGCTTCCCACCGTTCACCCTATCTATGCCTTTCATAATTTTATACACCTCTATTAAGTCTCCCCTCATCCTCCGTCTTTCCAAGGAGAACAACCCCAGTTTCCCCAATCTCTCCTCATAACCAAGCCCCTCCATACCAGGCAACATCCTGGTAAACCTCCTCTGTACTCTCTCCAAAGCCTCCACGTCCTTCTGGTAGTGTGGCGACCAGAACTGGACGCAGTATTCCAAATGCGGCCGAACCAACGTTCTATACATCTGCAACATCAGACCCCAACTTTTATACTCTATGCCCCGTCCTATAAAGGCAAGCATGCCATATGCCTTCTTCACCACCTTCTCCACCTGTGACGTCACCTTCAAAGATCTGTGGACTTGCACACCCAGGTCCCTCTGCGTCTCTACACCCTTTATGGTTCTTCCATTTATCGTGTAGCTCCTCCCTACATTATTCCCACCAAAATGCATCACTTCGCATTTATCAGGATTGAACTCCATCTGCCATTTCCTTGCCCAAATTTCCAGCCTATCTATATCCTTCTGTAGCCTCTGACAATGTTCCTCACTATCTGCAAGTCCTGCCAGTTTTGTGTCGTCCGCAAACTTACTGATCACCCCAGTTACTCCTTCTTCCAGATCATTTATATAAATCACAAACAGCAGAGGTCCCAATACAGAGCCCTGCGGTACACCACTAGTCACAGGCCTCCAGCCGGAAAAAGACCCTTCCACTACCACCCTCTGTCTTCTATGACCAAGCCAGTTCTCCACCCATCTAGCCACCTCCCCCTTTATCCCATGGGATCCAACCTTTTTCACTAGCCTACCATGAGGGACTTTGTCAAATGCTTTACTAAAGTCCATATAGACAACATCCACAGCCCTTCCTTCGTCAACCATTTTGGTCACTTCTTCAAAAAACACCACCAGGTTCGTGAGGCATGACCTCCCTCTCACAAAACCATGTTGACTATCGTTAATGAGTTTATTCCTTTCTAAATGCACATACATCCTATCTTTAAGAATCTTCTCCAACAACTTCCCCACCACGGACGTCAAGCTCACCGGCCTATAATTACCCGGGTTATCCTTCCTACCCTTCTTAACTAACGGGACCACATTGGCTATCCTCCAATCCTCTGGGACCTCACCTGTGTCCAGTGACGAGACAAAGATTTGCGTCAGAGGCCCAACGATTTCACCTCTCGTCTCCCTGAGCAGCCTTGGATAGATTCCATCAGGCCCTGGGGATTTGTCAGTCTTTATATTCTCTATCAAACCTAACACTTCCTCCTTTGTAATGGAGATTTTCTCCAACGGTTCAACACTCCCCTCCGAGACACTCCCAGTCAACACATCCCTCTCCTTAGTGAATACCGACGCAAAGTATTCATTTAGGATCTCCCCTACCTCTTTGGGCTCCAAGCATAAGTCCCCACTTTTGTCCCTGAGAGGTCCGATTTTTTCCCTAACAACCCTTTTGTTCCTAACGTATGAATAAAATGCCTTGGGATTCTCCTTAATCCTGTCTGCCAAGAACATTTCGTGACCCCTTTTTGCTCTTCTAATTCCCCGTTTGAGTATTTTCCTACTTTCATTATACTCATCCAGAGCTCCCTCCGTTTTTAGCTGCTTGGACCTAACATACGCCTCTCTTTTCCTTTTGACCAGTCCCTCAATTTCCCTGGTTATCCACGGTTCTCTAATCCTACCCTTCCTATCCTTCTTTTTTACAGGCACATGCTTGTCCTGTAGCCCTAACAACCGTTCCTTAAAAGACTGCCACATACCAGATGTGGATTTACCCTCAAACAGCCTCTCCCAATCAAGAGCTGCCAATTTCTGCCTGATCCCAATAAAGTTAGCCTTCCCCCAATCCAACACCTTACCCTTGGGACACCACTCATCCTTTTCCATCACTATCCTAAAGCTAACAGAATTGTGGTCACTATTTGCCACATGTTCCCCAACCAAAACTTTGAAGACCTGACCGGGCTCATTCCCCAGCACCAGGTCCAGTATAGCCCCCTCTCTAGTTGGGCTGTCCACATATTGTTCCAACGAACCCTCCTGTACACATTTTACAAATGCCTCACCATCCAGAGTCCCTGCCCTCAGCGATTTCCAGTCTATACCAGGGAAATTGAAGTCTCCCACTACAACAACCCTATATTTCCTGCACCTATCCAGTATCTCCTGACATATCCATTCTTCCACTTCCCTTGGGCTGTTGGGGGGCCTGTAGTACACCCCCAACATAGTGACTGCGCCTTTCCTGTTTCTAAGGGTCTGCGTGGGTTTCCTCCAAATGCTCCGGTTTCCTCCCACAGTCCAAAGGACATGCTGGTTAGGGTGCATTGGCCGTGCTAAATTCTCCCTCAGTGTACCCGAACAGGCGCCGGAGTGTGGCAACTGGGGGATTTTCACAGTAACTTCATTGCAGTGTGAATGTAAGCCAATTCGTGACACTGACAAATAAACATCCTCTCCTCTGACAGTGCAGCCTGAAGTGGAAGCGGGAATTGTGTACTTGGGGGTGGGGGGTATGTGGGGGGAGGGGGGTGGGGGGAGGAAGGGAATGTGGGGGAAGGGAAGGGAAGGAGAGGGGAGGGAGGATATGGGGTGAGGGGGGGTATGGGGGAGAGGGGGGATGTGGGGGGGGGGGGGTGAGACTTGAGCTCACAACCTCCTGACTCAGAAGGCAAGGACTCAATCTGTGGAGCCACAGCTGACACCAATTCAATATCAGAGGGCCAAGGAGGTTTCAGGTTCCATTTCAAGTACTCTGGGGACGCATTACTTGAGGTACAAATGACCCAGAGGGAAATCAGCCAGGATTCCTCTAGTGACTGCTGCTAGAAACTACTCACGCCTATCTGCTGACCATAAAGCCCGACCTAATGAACTTTGGTCTCACAATCGGACGTGGCGGGCGACCATTTTTGTCTACGATCGAGTGCCAAACTGGATCGACAAGACACTCAAAGCAAACTGAATTCAAACCAACTCTGCAGGAACCTCATAGGAGGGAAGCGAAGAGTAGAATTGGAGAGAAGATGAGGAAGAAATGATACTGGGAGACAGTTTATTTTGAGAAAAATATCAACCGGTAATCATGAAATCATGGAACTGCTTCGATTTGAATTTTATAACATGTAGCATTTGATGTATATTTTTAATTAGTTTGATAATAGTGTATCTTTAAGATGTGTAATTTGTGTCATATTCCTTGTGAAGGAGGCGTTAAGATTCAACTCTGTTTAACCGGTGTCATTTTGTTTGCAACCAGCAGCCCGCACGCTGATAATGAAGAATGATTGTTTGATTTTAATTTTGTCCCCTGGGGTTTCAGAGTAGGGTTTAATTAGGTTGATTGACATGTGCGTGTCATGTGCTAATGGGAGGAGCTAGGCTTACAGAGAGACAAGCAGGCAGTTGCTGTTTGAATTTGATCAGAGCAGTAGCTCTTTCTCTCTCTCTCTCTCTCTCTATGGAAATTGAAGTTTGGGACCTGCTAGAGGTCTGGAAAAGGCAAGAGGTATTTTCTCCCTCTCTGGAGTTCTGCTATGTGAAGACAGGTCTTTCTCTGGAGGCTGCTGGGTGAGAGCCAGAAGACAGGTATCTCTGTATTCTCTGTCCAGAGGCGATAAAAGGCTAGAAGACTAGCAACCGACGTATTTTTGTGTATTTTTGCTAACTGATTCTGAAGAGGAGTCCGTGCCAATCACGATATTGCTTAAATTGGTAATAAGAGAGATAAAGTCAGAGAGTCATAGAGGTTTACAGCATGGATTCAGGCCCTTTGGCCCAACTTGTCCATGCTGCCCTTTTTTTAACCACTAAGCTAGTCCCAATTGCCCACATTTGGCCCATATCCCTCTATACCCATCTTACCCATGTATCTGTCTAAATGCTTTTTAAAAGACAAAATTGTACCCGCCTCTACTACTGCCTCTGGCAACTCATTTCAGACACTCACCACCCTCTGTGTGAAAAAATTGCCCCCCGGACCCTTTTGTATCTCTCCCCTCTCACCTTAAACCTATGCCATCTAGTTTTAGACTCCCCTACCTTTGGGAAAAGATATTGACTATCTAGCTGATCTGTGCCCCTCATTATTTTATAGATTTCTATAAGATCACCCTTAAGCCTCCGACACTCCAGGTTTGGCAGTTAAGAATTATATTGTGTTATATTTAAGTATGTCAGTTGGCAACAGTTATGCCAATTCTGTTTGTTATAGTTAAACTGTAATATTAAATAAAATGTAATAAAGACTTCCTAGTGAATCAACAGAATCACACTGGGAGCAAACGGGATTGAACTATATGGGGATGAAGGGGGGAATCAGGATACTGAATGATCAAAATAAATTGAGGGACAGGTTTGAAGGGCCGAATGGCCTACTCCTGCTCCTATTTTCTATGTTTCAAAGACACCGTACGCTCACACTAATGCCAAAATCAAAAATAGCTGGGGTCTAGGCTAACCATATTACTTACCTTGGAGTGTCTGATCTGGTCCTAACCATGAGTTTTTTTGTCAATAGTTTTATGCTGTGTGGTAAACATTTTAAATTTATATATCCGTGGTGACAGATTTGGTGATGATGGAGGTCTTTAACCTAATTTGTTTAAATCACTTGACGGAACGTGGGCGTCACTGGCAAGACCAACATTTGTTCCCCTTGAGCGACTTACTAGGCCATTTCAGAGGGCAGTTGAGAGTCTGCCACATTGCTGTGTGTCTGGAGTCACGTGTAGGCCAGACCGGGTAAGGACAGCAGATTCCCTTCAAATTTGTGTCGAATTTAAACTCCATCAGCTGCCCAGGGTGGGATTTGAACCAACATCACTGGACATTGAGCCTGGGTCTCCAGATTACTCAGCCGATGATGTTGCCATTACACTTCCCCATAACCAAGGCAACATACATCTTTATATTGTCACATTGGGCACAAGCTTTAAAGTTTATTTCTTAGTCACAAGTAGGCTTACATTAACACTGCAATGAAGTTATTGTGAAAATCCCCTAGTCGCCACACTCCGGCACCTGTTCAGGTACACCGAGGGAGAATTTAGCACCCTAACCAGCACGTCTTTGGAGTGTGGGAGGAAACCGGGGCACCTGCAGGAAACCCACGCAGACACAGGGAGAATGTGCAAACTCCACACAGACAGTGACCCAAGCCGGGAATCGAACCCAGGTCCCTGGAGCTGTGAGGCAGCAGTGCCAACCATGGTGCCACCGTGCCGCCCACTGTACATGGTAATCTCATCAGAGGGCTACAGAAGACCGAAACAAACTGATCTTGATCTGGAATCCTGCCACGTGCCAACATCTTGGCACATTCAGAGGGCATAAAGATGCGGTCTTGGGCCTGTCTTTTCGAAAAGGTGCATATTAGTGCCTTCTTAACTGAAATTTAATTGAAATACAACTAATAAATGTGGAATAAAATAGTATGAGCAAAGATCATTAAACTGCCGGATGATCTGAAAATATAAATTCACTCAGGAAATCTGCCGTCCTTGCCCGGTCTGGTCTACATAAAGTCACAGGCCGGAACTTTAGCGCCCCGCCCACCCCGGGAATCAGAGCGGGCGAAGGTCGGACAACGGAAAGGCCCGTTGACCTCCAGCGGGATTTTACGGTTTCGGGACGATCGAGGCCGTATAATCCCGTCCAGTGAGTCATAGAGCAATACAGCACGGAAACAGGCCCTTCAATCTAACCGGTCCGTGCCAACCATGGTGCCCTCTCAGCTAGTCCCAATTGCCCGTGTTTGGCCCATATCCCTCTAATCCTTTCCCATCCACATGCTTTTTAAACGTTGATATTGAACCTGCCTCAACCACTTTCTCTGGCAGCTCATTCCATACACACACCACCCTCTGTGTGAAGAAGTCGCCCCTCGGGTCCCTTTTAAGTCTTTCCCCTCTCACCTTCAACCTATGCCCTCTAGTTTTCAATCCCCCTTTCTTGGGGAAAAGACTATGTGCATTTATCCTATCTCATAATCTTGTACATTTCAATAATGTCACCCCTCATTCTCTTACGATCCAGGGAATAAAGTCCTATCCTGGCCAACCTCTTCCTATAACACAGGCCCACTAGTCCCAGCCACATCCTCCTAAACCTTCTCTGCGCTCTTTCCAGTTTATCAATGTGTTTCCTATAACAGGGTGACCAAAACTGTACACAATGCTCCAAGTGCGGCCTCACCAATGACTTATACAACTGTAACATAATGTCCCAACTCCTGTACTCAATGCCCTGACTGATGAAGATCAGTGTGCTAAGTGCCTTCTTCACCATCCTGTCCAGCTGTGACGCCGCTTTCAACAAACTATGTACCTGTAACTACGTACATAGAATCCTACAGAGCGTTCGGCCCATCGAGTCTGCACCGACCACAATCCCACCCAGGTCCTATCCCCATAACCCCATGCAATTACCCTAGCTAGTGCTCCTGACACTAAGAACATAAGAAATAGGAGCAGGAGTAGGCCATCTAGCCCCTCGGGCCTGCCCCGCTATTCAACAAGATCATGGCTGATCTGAAGCTAATCAGTTCCACTTACCCGCCTGCTCCCCATATCCCTTAATTCCCTTATCGATCAGAAATCTATCTACCCGTGATTTAAACATATTCAACGAGGTGGCCTCCACCACTTCAATGGGCAGAGAATTCCAGAGATTCACCACCCTCTGAGAGAAGAAGTTCCCCCTCAACTCTGTTCTGAACCGGCCCCCACTTATTTTGAGGCTGTGCCCTCTAATTCTGGTTTCCCTTCTAAGTGGAAAGAATCTCTCCATCTCTACCCTATCCAGCCCCTTCATTATCTTATATGTCTCTATAAGATCACCCCTCAGCCTTCTAAACTCCAACGAGCACAGACCCAATCTGTTCAATCTCTCCTCATAAGCTACACCCCTCATCTCCGGTATCAACCTGGTGAACCTTCTCTGCACTCCCTCCAAGGAGTATATTATATATCCTTTCGCAAATAAGGGGACCAAAATTGCACACAGTACTCCAGTTGCGGCCTCACCAATGCCCTGTACAGATGCAGCAAGACCTCCCTGCTTTTATATTCTATCCCCCTCGCGATAAAGGCCAACATTCCATTCGCCTTCTTGATCACCTGCTGAACCTGCAGACTGAGCTTTTGCGATTCGTGCACAAGGAACCCCAGGTCCCTCTGCACAGTAGCATGATGTAATTTTTCTCCATTTAAATAATATTCCAATTTACTATTATTTCTTCCGAAGTGGATAACCTCACATTTGCCAACGTTATATTCCATCTGCCAGATCCTCACCCACTCGCTCAGCCTATCCAAATCTCTCTGCAGACTTTCCGCATCCTCCACGCAATTCGCTTTCCCACTCATCTTCGTGTCATCAGCAAACTTTGATACCCTACACTCGGTCCCCTCCTCCAGATCATCTATGTAAATAGTAAACAGTTACATAGGGGCAATTTAGCATGGCCAATCCACCCTAACCCGCACATCTTTGGAGGAAACCGGAGCACCCGGAGGAAACCCACGTAGACACGGGGAGAACATGCAGACTCCGCACAGACAGCGACCCGAGCCGGGAATCGAACCCGGGTCCCTGGCGCTGTGAGGCAGCTCTGCTAACCACTGTACCACCGTGCGCCCCATGTGACTCCAGATCCCACAGCAACGTAGTCGACTCTCGACCGCTCTCCAAAATGGTAAGTTGTTGGATATCGAACCTCGGAGGGGCAAAACCGCACTGTGGGTGCATCACAGGGACTGCAGCGGTTCAAGAAGGCAGTTCACCCCATCTTCTCGAGGGCGATTAGGGATGGATAATAAATACTGGACATAGCCAGTGCGGCCCACAAATTCAGAATTAATTATGTGCGTCCTATTGAATGGTCGAACATGTTCAAGGGGTCATATCTTCTGTATTTACAATGAAATGTATGTTTTATAATGATTATTTTATATGTTTTTGAAATTATAAAACAATGTGTAAGCCTGAAGAGCCTCCTCAAGGTCAGGTTTTTAATTTTTTTTACATTTATGTCAGTTTTTGAATATAAAAATAAATAAACTGAAGAATTTATTTCATTTCCAATTATTGAAATCTGGTGCAGTGCTGAGGGGGAGCGGCACTGTCAGGAGATGCCATGTTCTGGATGAAGCATTGGACCGAGGCCATTCTCCCAGCGGGGAGGCATCAGCGGAGATCGGAGCAGAGCTGATTACCAGATGGAAATCGGGATTTACATTTGATCAGAGGGCCCGGGATTGAAGTCTCCCGGCCCGTTAGCGTCCCCCGCCCTACCGGGAATGGTTCACTCCAGCAGGTTTTACAACAGCTCCTCACTAATGGGGAATGGGTGGTCGACCTCGCCTGCGGGGGGGGGAGAGAGGTCATTGAGGCCCTTCCACAGGAGGTCAGGGGTAAGGTGGAGCCCCTTGGGCAATACATGCCTGGCAGTGCCAGCCTGGGGGGGGGGGGGGGGGGGGGGGTCAAGGAGATCGGGACTGCCTGATGGGGCGGGGGGGTGCGGGGAGATCTGGACTGGCTGATGGGGCAAGGAGGGGGGCAGGGAAATCAGGACTGGCAGGTTTGGGAGGGAACATTGGGGCTGGCCTGGGGAGGTCCAGAAGACCAGCGATCTGGGAGTAGGGGGTTCGCAAGACCAGAGATGCGGGGTCGGCCAGCGATCGGGAGGCCGGCAGTGCAGGGCTAATGCGTATGCGCTGATCTTGGCACTGACAGATTGGCACATGCACAGTGGCGCACCCAGTGCAATGCTGCCGGCCTCTCCAGCTGGACTAGGCCCCGCCGCCTCATTTTCAGAGTGAATCCTGCTAGGGCACTGTGCAGTGCACAGAGTGTGGGACATTCATTCGGAAATCACACTGAGAAACAACATTGGGATTTACTCCCATTTTCCCGCAAGTTGGGGACTTAGAATTTTTTTGGGAGAATCCCGGCCTAGTCTTTCCTCTTAAGCAGCAGTCCCTTGGCACTGGTTCAAAGATGAACAGGGAAGTTTTCCCCAATATCCCGGCCACTATTTACATCTCAGTCAACATCCGGTTCACTAATGTCCCTTTAGGGAAGGAAATCTGCCGTCCTTACCTGGTCTGGCCTACATGTGATTCCAGAGCCACAGCAATGTGGTTGACTCTCAACTGCCCTCTAAAAGGGCCTAGCAAATCAAGGGCAATTAGGGGATCATAGAATCCCTACAGTGCAGAAGGAGGCCGTTTGGCCCATCGGGTTTGCACCTACTCTCCGACAGAGCAGCTTACCCTGGCCCATCCCCCTGCCCTATCTTGCAACTTCAGAAATTTACCCTGCTAATCCCCTTAACCCGCACATCTTTGGATACTATGGGGCCATTAAGCATGGCCAATCCACCTAGCCTTTGGAGTGTGGGAGGGAACCGGAGCACCCGGAGGAAACACACGCAGACACGGGGAGAACGTGCAAACTCGACACAGACAGTGACCCAAGGCCGGAATCGAACCCGGGTCCTTGGCGCCGTGCGGCAGCCTTCCCACCAGGCCCTGCCTCCTCCCCTTAGGCACCACCACCTCCGGCTCCACCCCTTGGCACTGCTCGGTGGCCAGTGAGCCTTGCCAGGATGCCAGGCTGGCACTGCTCCCTTGCCCCTGACCTCCCAGTGAGGCCTCGATGGCCTTCGGTTATACCAGTGAGGCCATCATGACAGGTGCCTCTTACTGGGGACCAGACCTGATCCTCACCAGTGTGGACCTTCACTGGCTAGGCTGTTAAGGCGAATGAGCCCAGACGACTGTGTCCCGGACTCACTAACGATATTTAAATGGATCGAAATATGCTTTTTTATTCATTTTCACAGGATGTGGGCATCGCTGGCTGGGCCAGCATTTATTGCCCATCCCTAACTCCCCTCCATTTCAGAGGGCATTTGAGAGTCAACCACATTGCTGTGTCTCTGGAGTCACATGTAGGCCAGGCCGGGTAAGGACAGACTTCCTTCCCTTTAACAGAGGCGCCATAGAAAGCATCCCTTCCAGATGTATCACAGCTTGGTGTGGCTCCTGCTCTGCCCAAGGCCGCAAGAAACTACAAAGGGTCGTGAATGAAGACCAGTCCATCACGCAAACCCCACCCATTGACTCTGTCTACACGTTCGCCAGATGGTGAAATTTGAATTTGAATTCCATAAAGAAAGATCTGGAATTACTGATGACAATGGAACCATTGTCGGAAAAACCCACCTGGTTCACTAATGCCCTTTTCAGGGAAGGAAATCTTACCCGGTCTGGCCTACATGTGACTCCGGAGCCACAGCAACGTGGTTGACTCTCCACTGCCCTCTGAAATGGCCCTCGCCAGCCATTCAGTTCAAGGGCAACTAGGAATGGACAATAAATGCCACCCCAGCCAGCGACACCCATGCCCCACAAATGAATTAAAACATCTTCTGACTTAACGATGGGGGGGAAGGTCATTGAAGAGGCAGCCAAGGATGGTTGGGCCTCAGACCCGTTGTGACGCCGAGCAAGTCATGCAAAAAATATCCCATGGGGAGGCGCTGTTGTCACACTCAGGATACTGGAGGAGTTACCCTTGCGCATGCTGTTAGATTTAAGGAAAAATAGAAAGAGTTGGAAGAGACAACTTGACAAGGGGGAAGAGAGAGACATGAGGAAGGATTGGGGAGGAAAGGGGAAAAGAACTTTCTCAATCAAGAATGCGAAACAATGTTCAGTTTTTCTGAGCAAGATGATGCTCAGTCCCGATTCCAGTTTTTAAAGTAAGTTATTAATGTCACAAGTAGGATTACATTAACACTGTAATGATGTTACTGTGAAAATCCCCTTGTGGCCACTCTCCGGTGCCTGTTCGGGTACACTGAGGGAGAATTTAGCACGGCCAATGCACCCTAACCAGCACGTCTTTCGGACTGTGGGTGGAAACCGGGGCACCCGGAGGAAACCCACGCAGACACGGGGAGAATGTGCCGACTCCACACAGACAGTGACCCACGCTGGGAATTGAACCCGGGTCCCTGGCGCTGCGAGGCAGCAGTGGTAACTACTGTGCCACCGTGCCATGCCAAGTGGCATTTTACAATTACAGTCTTTGTAAGAATGAACCTGTTTGTTTTTCAGTTCTTATCGGTCCCCAGCCAATCAGATCAAGACGTGTTCTGCTCAGTGAGAATCTGCAGCCTCTCTCAGACACAAAGTGCCACCTAGTGACGGAAGAGTGAAGTGTCACAAAGCCACCGTACCCAAGGAACCTGCATTTCTATAACGCCTCTCTTGTCTCCAGGGCATTTTGTTTTCATTCTTTCACAGGATGTGGCCAGCATCGCCCATCCCAAGTTGCCCTCGGGAAGGTGGCGGTGAGCCGCCTCCTTGAACCACTGTAATCCCTGTGGCGTAGGTACACCCACAGTGCTGTTAGGGAGGAAGTCATGGAGTCATAGTGCGGAATCTTCCCATCCCTCCCGACCAAGGGAATCATAGTGGGCGGGGCATGGACCTCAAGCAGGATTTTCCAGCCTTGGGGGTGAGCACGGCCGGATAATCCCATCCATAGAGTGGCACAGAAAGAGGCCCTTCAGCCCATCATGTCTGCGCCCACCATCGTCAGAAGCCGGTGTCCCTTTTACCAGATTATCTTTATTTACAAACTCAACTTAAAGTTTGTTTAATAGGTCACAAGTCAGCTTACATTAACACTGCAATGAAGTTACTGTGAAATTCCCCTAGTCGCCACACTCCGTTCGGGTACACTGAGGGAGAATTTAGCACGGCCAATGCACCCTAACCAGCACGTCTTTCGGACTGTGGGAGGAAACCGGAGCACCCGGAGGAAACCCACGCAGACACGGGGGGGAGAATGTGCAAACTCCACACAGACAGTGACCCGAGAATCGAACCCGGGCCCCTGGCACTGTGAGGCAGCAGTGCTAACCCACTGTGCCACCGTGCTTAAGAGACAAAGTCAGAGTCCAGACTGTCAGTATCCCTGACACTCCTCATTGTATATAGACAGGTGAGGCTCCCTGATTGGGCAGGCAATCATTACCTCAATCAGGGAGCTCATACTCCACCTCATGGTGGAGTATGAGGTCATTACGCACCTATCCATTCTAATCCCATTTCCCAGCATTTGCTCCATGGTCTTGTATGCCAGGGCGTTCCAAGTGCCCATCTAAATGCTTCTTAAATGTTGTGAGGGTTCCCGCCTCTCCCACCCTCTCAGGCAGCGAGTCCCAGATTCCCACCATCCTCCGGGTGAAAAGGCTCTTTCCCAAATCGCCTCCAAATTTCCTGCCCCTGACCGTAAACCCATGGCCCCTGGTTACTGACCCCTCTACTTGCCTGAATTCTGATCCAGCGACAGTGAAGGAATGGCAATATGGAGGGAGCATGAGGAGGAACTTACAGGGGGTGCTGTTTCCCCAAGCATCTGCTGACCTTGTCCTTCTGAATGATGGAGGTCGCAAGCTTGCAAGGTGCTGTCGAAGGAGCCTCGGTGAGTTCCAAAATTCTTCACAGCCGGTGAAGTATTATTGAAGTGTAATCACTGTTGTGACGTGGGGAGGGGTGAAACGATGGCGCAGTGGGTTAGCACTGCTCCCTCACAGCACCAGGGACCCGGGTTCGATTCCTGGCTTGGGTCACTGTCTGTTGCGGAGTCTGCACATTCTCCCCATGTCTGCATGGGTTTCCTCCGGGTGCTCCGGTTTCCTCCCACAGTCCGAAAGACATGCTGGTTAGGTGCATTGGCCGTGCTAAATTCTCCCTCAGTGTACCCGAACAGGCGCCGGAGTGTGGCGACTAGGGGAATTTCACAGTAACTTCATTGCAGTGTTAATGTAAGCCAACTTGTGACTAATAAATATACTTTTTAACTTTTAGATAATTTATAGACAGCAAAGTTCCACAAACAGCAATGTTACAATATCCAGATAGTCTGCTTAACTGATTGAGGGATAAATATAGAAAAATAGAATCCCTACAGTGCAGATCACACATCAAGCTAACGCCCCCACTCATTTTTAAGGGTGTAGTGGTGGGGGGGGTCATGGATATATTACCCCCAGAAGATGTGCTTCACTATCTATAGTCGAAACTTATCAATTCTTAGATACAAGCCACAACATGGGAGAATTGGGCAGCAGGGGGACATGGGAAGGTTTCCCGTGGCACCTGGAGTTATAGAATAGTAGAATCCTACAGTGCAGAAGGAGGCCATTCGGCCCATCGAGTCTGCACCAATCACAATCCCACCCAGGCCCTATCCCCATAACCCGATGCATTTACCCTAGCCAGTTCCCCTGACACAAGGGGTCAATTTAGCATGGCCAATCCACCTAACCCACACCTCTTTGGACTGTGGGAGGAAACCGGAGCACCCGGAGGAAACCCACGCAGACACGAGGAGAATGTGCAGACTCCGCACAGACAGTGACCCAAGCTGGGAATTGAACCCGGGTCCCTGGCGCAGTGAGGCAGCAATGCTAACCACTGTGCCACTGTGCCACACACAGTGAAGAATAATGAAGAATAAAAGTTGTGTACAGCTGTAAACAATGGAAAAGATTATTGTGGCGACTTCAGGATGTTCCAAAGCATTTCACGGACAGTCAAGTGTTTTTTGAAGTGTCGTCTCTGTTGTAATGGAGAATTCGCGGCAACTGGTTCATAAACAACCAACTCCCCACTCACACGCGCACACACACACACACTCACACACACTGACACACACTCACACACACTGACACTCACACACACACGCTCACACACACACTCTCACACACACACACACACTCACACTCACACACACACTCTCACACACACACTCACACGCACACACACACTCACACACACTCACACAAACACACTCACACACACACACTCACACACACTGACACTCACACACACTCACACACACTGACACTCACGCTCACACTCACACACACACACTCTCACACACACTCACACACACACACTCATTCACACACAGAAATGAGGTACAATTCAGACAATCTGTTGATGTGATGTGGACTGAAGGATGAATATTGTCCGGGCCTCTGGGGAGAAGTTGCTGCTCCGAAAGCTTCCCATGGGATATTTCACTTCACCGGAGACGGCCAAGCTGCTTTCAGCTCACCCTCTCCTTCAAAGCACAACGCCGTGACAGTGCCGCACTCCCTCAGCGCCGCACTGGGGTGTCACCCCAGGTTCCTGCACTCACAGGTAAGGAATGGGACGAGACTCCACAAACTACTGACTGAGCAACAAGCGAATAATTGTCGGAGCGCCTTCTGCAGCAGTTTAATACTTAACTCATTATAAAAGTGGCCAACAGAACAATCCATCTTTAGAATGCTTCATCATAGAATCCCTACAGTGCAGAAGGAGGCTATTCAGCCCATCAAGTCTCCACTAGCCACAATCCCACCCAAGCCCTCACCCCATAACCCCCTGTAATTACCCTGCTCATCCCCCTGACACTAAGGGGCAATTTAACACGGCCAATCAAACCAACCTGCACATCTTTGGACTGTGGGAGGCAACCGGAGCACCCGGAGGAAACTCATGCAGACACGGGGAAAATGTGCACATTCCACACAGACAGTGACCCAAGCCGGGAATCGAACCCGAGACCCTAGTGCTGTGGGGCAGCAGTGCTGACCGCTGTGCCACCCATGCCGTCCTCTCTGCTCATTTTGGTGTTAATTTTTACCTTTGCAGCACTCTAGTGATGCACCCTCGGACATTTTACCACATTGAGGCTGGGAATACTGCGGCGTGTAATTCACCTCCTGACTCCCCAAAGCCTATCCACCATCTACAAGGCACAAGTCAGGAGTGTGATGGAATACTCCCCACTTGCCTGGATAGGAGCAGCTCCAACAACACTCAAGAAGCTCAACACTATCCAGGACAAAGCAGCCCCACTTGACTGGCACCCCATCCACAAACATCCACTCCCTCCACCACAGTGGCAGCTGTGGGTACCATCTACAAGATGCATTGCAGGAACTGACCAAGGTTCCAATGCAAGGAGGAAAAAAATGAAAGACTTCCATTCAAAGGGGCAGCACGGGAGCACAGTGGTTAGCACCGCTGCCTCACAGCGCCAGGGACCCGGGTTCAATTCTGGCCTCGGGTCACTGTCTGTGTGGAGTCTGCACATTCTCCCCGTGTCTGCGTGGGTTTCCTCCAGGTGCTCCGGTTTCCTCCCACAGTCCAAAGATGTGCGGGTTAGGTGGATTGGCCGTGCTAAATTGCCCCTTAGTGTCGGGGGGATGAGCAGGGTAAATATGTGGGCTGACTGGAATTGGGCCTGGGTGGGATTGTGGTCGGTGCAGACTCGATGGGCCGAATGGCCTCCTTCTGCACTGTATGATTCTGTGATACCACGTCCTTTATAACCAGCCAAAGCCTCAAAGCACTTTACAGCCAATGAAATGCTTTTGGAGTGAAGTCGCCATGGGAATGCAGGCCACTCTTTTGTAAAACTATTAAACTAAATGAAATAAGGTGAAGGACAAAAATAAAAGGGGCAACCCCTTAAAGAGGAACCACCTGGAGCGAAAGAAAATCACATAAAACATTAAAGCAAAGATGATTAAAAGGGACAATAAGGCACCCCAGTCTCTGCGGTGCCCAGGAAGCACAGAAGGCCTCGAAAGTGCCCGCGGGCACCACCCTCCAGGGACACCCGGCCACAAATGTAGATGGGCGGACAGTCAGGTCGGATGACGCCCCCTCGGTTGCCCGCTGCCTGGCTCCGTTGATGGGGAGCTGGCCAGGCCCAGGAGCAGGTTGACGAGGAGATCTCCGTCCCCCACCCCCTCCATACCTGGTGATCATTTTTTTAATTCATTCATGGGCGTCCCATGTCCGGCTACTTAAGGGGAATGAGAGTTTTAACTATAACAAAAAATCATTGTGACAGACCCTAACAGGCAAGACCAACTTTTTAACGTACAAAACTTACAATGACTTCATCACTATAATGGCAGAGCGGCTGGACCAACATTTATTGCCCATCCCTCATTGCCAGAGAGCAGTTGAGAGTCAACCACATTGCTGTGGCTCTGGAGTCACAGGTAGGCCAGACCGGGTAAGGACGGCAGATTTCCTTCCCTGAAGGACATTAGTGAACCAGATGGGTTTTTCCAACAATCAACAATGGTTTCATGGTCATCAGTCAATTCTTAATTCCAGATATTTTTTATTGAATTCAAATTCCACCATCTGCCGTGGCGGGATTCGAACCCGGGTCCCCAGAACATTAGCTGAGTTTCTGGATTAATAGTCTAGCGATAATACCACTAGGCCATCGCCTCCCCAGTTTAGTAATTTCGAGATAGAAGCCACAAGATGGGGGACTGGGGGGACGGGGGGATGTGAGAGAGGTTTACCATGGCGCCTGAAGTTAATGAAGGATAAAACTTACTTAAACTGTAAACAATGGAAAAGGTTATTGTGGCGACTTCAGGATGTTCCAAAGCATTTCACGGACAGTCAAGTGTTTTTTGAAGTGTCGTCTCTGTTGTAATGGAGAATTCGCGGCAACTGGTTCATAAACAACCAACTCCTCACTCACACACACACACACACACACATACACACAGACACCATAAAACCATAAGTCCATAAGACATAGGAACAGAATTAGGCCACTCAGCCCATCGAGTCTGCTCCGCCATTCAATCATGGCTGATACGATTCTCATCCCCATTCTCCTGCCTTTTCCCCATAACCCCTGATCCCCTTATTGATCAAGAACCTATCTATCTCTGTCTTAAAGACACTCAATGACCTGGCCTCCACAACCTTCTGCGGCACAGAGTTCCACAGATTCACCACTCTCTGGCTGAAGAAATTCCTCCTCATCTCTGTTTTACACACAAACACACACTCACACACACACTCACACACACACACACACACACGCACACTCACACACACACTCACACACGCTCACACACACTCACACACACACTCCCACACACACACACACTCTCACACTCACACACAGTCACACTCTCACACACACACTCTCACACACACACTCACACACACACTCACACGCACACTCACACACACATGCACACTCACACTCGCACACACACTCGCACACACACACACACTCACTTACACACACACACTCACACAGACACACACACTCACACACTCACACACACAGACACACACACTCACACACTCACACACACATTCACACACACACACTCACACTCACTCACACTCACACACACACACATTCACACACGCACACACACACCCTCACACACACTCTCACACTCACACACACTCACACACACATTCACACACTCACACACACACTCTCACACAGAAATGAGGCACAATTCGGACAATCTGAATTGGTTTATGCTAATTACTTGTACTTGAATTTGAAACTATAATTGCCTGTGTATTTCTGAATTCTGCTCTCCGCCTGGTCTTCGGTCAGAGTCCTGTAGCTACAATAATAAATCATCTTAAACCACTCTGCGACTTTGTCTGGCTACTTAAGGAGAACGATAGTTTTCCCTAAAACAAAAAATCATTGTGACAGACCCTAACAGGGAAGACCAACATTTTAACATCCAAACCTTATGGTGACTCCATCACTATATTGGCAGAGCGGCTCAGGAATCAAGTCACTCGTGAAGTACAAGACGCCAAATACTATTCCGTAATAGTTGATTCAACATCAGAGGCAGGATTTTCCTGTCCCGCTCTTCACAGGAAGCGTAGCGGGTGGGACAGGAAATTCAGCGGGTCATGCAAAGGTCTGTCGATCTCGGGCGGGAATTTGCGGCTTTGGGGTGAGCGTGGCTCGAAAATCCCGCCCCAAATGTTTTTGCCCTTTCACACATTCCTGATTTTCATTCCTTCACCAATGGCCGCGCTGCCTTCAGTTCACTAGACCCTAGGTCTTGGAACTCAAGTACCTCTCCACCCTCTTTCTTTAAGATATTCTTGAGTACTTCTTCCTTTGAGCAAGCTTTTTGGTCACTTGTCCTCTCAGCTTGTTTTGGTGTCAATGTTTACCTTTATCGCGCTCGAGTGACGCAACTTAGGATGTTTTCCCACATTGAGGCTTGGAATACTGTGGTGAGTAACTCACCTCCTGACTCCCTCAAAGCCTGTCCACCATCTACAAGGTACAAGTCAGGAGTGTGATGGAAGACTCCCCACTTGCCTGGATGGGTGCGGCTCCAACAGCACTCAAGAAGCTCGACACCATCCAGGACAAAGCAGCCCGTTTGATTAACACCCCGTCCACAAACATCCGCTCCCTCCACCACCAACGCTCAGTAGCAGCCGTGTATATTATCGACAAGATGCACTGCTGGAACGGGCGATACAGTGACACAGTGGGTTAGCGCTGCTGCCTCACAGCCCCAGGGACCCGGGTTCGATTCCCGGCTTGGGTCACTGTCTGTGTGGAGTTTGCACATTCTCCCCGTGTCTGCGTCGGTTTCCTCCGGGTGCTCCGGTTTCCTCCCACAGTCCAAAGATGTGCAGATTGGGTGGATTGGCCATGCTAAATTGCCCCTGAGGGTCAGGGGGACTAGCGAGGGTAAATGCATGGGGTAATGGAGATGGGGCCTGGGTGGGATTGTTGTTGGTGCAGACTCGATGGGCTGAATGGCCTCCTTCTGCACTGTAGGGATTCTATGATTCTGTCTCACCAAGACTCCAAGCCATGGAGAAAAAAGGAGAAAGACTTTCGAGTATATCAGATCTTCTATGAGTCTCAAAGCTCTTCGCAGCCAGTTAAGCACTTCTGAAATGTCGGTGCCATTGGAGTGTAGGAAAGGCGGCAGGCAAGATGTGCACAGCACGATCCCACAGACACCAATGTGATAATGACCGAGATATTCTGTTTTTTTTGTGATGTTGATTGAAGGATAAACTTTCGGCGCGACACTGAGGGAGATCTCTCTTGCTCTTCTTCAACATGGTGCGGTATGGGAGGACCGGTCCCCCGGCGAGATCCCCCAATTTCTTATGCTTTTTTGTGGGGGTACAAAGAACATATAAAATTACAGCACAGGAACAGGCCCTTCGGCCCTCCAAGCCTGCACCGACCATGCTGCCTGACTGAACTAAAACCCCCTACCCTTCCGGGGACCATATCCCTCTATTCCCATCCTATTCATGTATTTGTCAAGACGCCCCTTAAAAGTCACTACCGTATCGGCTTCCACTACCTCCCCCGGCAACGAGTTCCAGGCACCCATCACTCTCTGTGTAAAAGATCTGCCTCGTACATCTCCTTTAAACCTTGCCCCTCGCACCTTAAACCTGTGCCCCCTAGTAATTGCCTCTTCCACCCTGGGAAAAAGCTTCTGACTATCCACTCTGTCCATGCCCCTCATAATCTTGTAGACTCCTATCAGGTCGCCCCCTCAACCTCCGTCGTTCCAGTGAGAACAAACCAAGTTCCTCCAGTGAGCAATGAAATGTTGTCCCTCAATGGTGGGCTGCACTGACCGCAGTTTATACTTAGCAATTCTTATACCCAGGTCACAAAATGGAGCATTGGACAACAAGGTGACGCGCCAGCTGTTTACCTCAGCGCCTGAAGTTGATGAAGAATAAAAATTGCATAAAGCTATAAACAATGGAAAAGGTTACCTTCATGACTTTATGATGTTCCACAGACAATCGAGCGTAATGGAGGAATCATAACAATTGGTTCATAAACAACCGACTCCCACACAAAAAGAAATGAGGTAAAATTTCAGACAATTTGTTTATGTCATGTTGAGTGAGGTGTGAATCACAGAATTGTTACGGCGCGGAAGGAGGCCATTCGGTCTATCGTGTCTGCACTGGCTCTCCAAACGAGCTCAGTGCCCATTCCCCTGCCTTTTCCCCGTACCCCCTGCACATTGCTTCCATTCAAATAATCGTCCAATTCTTTCCTGAATGCCCCGACTGAACCTGCCTCCACCACACTTCCAGGCAGCGCATCCCAGATCCCAACCACTCGCTGGGTGGAAAAGCTTGTTCTCACGTCACCTTTGCTTTTTTTGCAAATCACTTTCAATCTGTGTCCCTCTCGTTCTCGATCCTTTTACCATCAGGAACAGTTTCTCCCTCTCTACTCTGTCCAGCCCTCTCATGATTTTGAACATCTCAATCAAATCTCCTCTTAGCCTTCTTCTTTCCAAGGAGAACAGTCCCAACCTCCCCAATCTATCCTCGTGACTGAAGTTTCTCATCCCTGGAACCATTCTTGTAAACCTCTTCTGCACTCTCTCTGATGCGTTCACATCCTTCCTACGGCGTGGCGCCCAAAACTGTGCCCAATATTCCAGCTGAGGTCTAACTAGTGTTTTGTATAAGTTCAGCATAATCTCCTTGTTCTTGTACACTATTAATAAAGCCCAGGATACTATATGCTTTATTAACTGCTCTCTCCACCTGTCCTGCCACCTTCAATGGTCTACGTGCGCACACACCCAGCTCCCTCGGCTCCTGCACCCCCTTAAGAATTTTACTCCTCATTTACTCATCATAAAAGCTGGAGTCTGATGTTGCAGCTGTATAGAACGCTGGTTAGGCCACATTTGGAGTACTGCGTCCAGTTCTGGTCGCCGCACTACCAGAAGGACGTGGAGGCGTTAGAGAGAGTGCAGAGAAGGTTCACCAGGATGTTGCCTGGTATGGAGGGTCTTAGCTATGAGGAGAGATTAGGTAGACTGGGGTTGTTCTCCCTGGAAAGACGGAGAATGAGGGGAGACCTAATAGAGGTGTACAAGATTATGAAGGGGACAGATAGGGTGAACAGTGGGAAGCTTTTTCCCAGGTCGGAGGTGACGATCACGAGGGGTCACGGGCTCAAGCTGAGAGGGGCGAAGTATAACTCAGACATCAGAGGGACGTTTTTTACACAGAGGGTGGTGGGGGCCTGGAATGCGCTGCCAAGTAGGGTGGTGGAGGCAGGCACGCTGACATCGTTTAAGACTTACCTGGATAGTCACATGAGCAGCCTGGGAATGGAGGGATACAAACGATTGGTCTAGTTGGACCAAGGAGCGGCACAGGCTTGGAGGGCCGAAGGGCCTGTTTCCTGTGCTGTACTGTTCTTTGTTCTTTATTTTGTTTTGTCTCCCCACGTTCTTCCCATCAAAATGCCTCACCTCACACTTCCCCCCACACTGAACTCCATCTGCTACCTATTAGCCCACTCCACTAACTTGTCTATGCCCTTTTGAAGCTCGACACCGTCCTCCTCACAGTTTACAATGGGCAGCATGGTGGCACAATAGTTAGCACTATTGCCTCACAGCGCCAGGGACCTGGGTTCGATTCCCGGCTTGGGTCACTGTCTGTGTGGAGTTTGCACATTCTCCCTGTGTCTGCGTGGGTTTCCTCCGGGTGCTCCAGTTTCCTCCCACAGTCCAAAGATTTGCAAGTTATGTGGATTGGCCATGTTAAATTGCCCTTTAGTGTCCTAAGATGTGCAGGTTAGGTGGATTGGCCATGCTAAATTTCCCCTTAGTCTCCAAAGATGTGCAAATTAGGTGGATTGGCCATGCTAAATTGCCCCTTCTGCCCACAACACTGTGACGGAAAGTCCGAGGAAATATTCAATGAGAAGGAGCCATAAGGTAAACTTTGAAGACTTTTCGTTATTAACAATGTTGGATAGAAGGAAGAAAGGCCAATTTGCTCGGCAGCCGTGAATCATCCAATCGATGATGAGCATCTAATCCGGCCTCAAGAAACACGTTGGGCTAAGAGAGAGTGGGGTGGACGATTGGCGGAAAAAGATCCAGGGCGGGATTTTCCGACCTCGCTCGCCCCGAAACCGTAAAATCCTACCCGAAGTCAACGGACCTTTCCATTGTCCGCCCCCCGCCCGCTCCGATTCCCGTGGCGGGCGGGACAGTAAAATTCAGGCCCCTGTGCTGGCGCCTTCAGGAATGTGTCCAACCAGAATTGGAAACTCCACAACAACAACTTGTATTTAACCCAGCAAAACATCCCGAGGCGCTATATTAATGCACACTCTCACATCAATGCCATTACAATGCAAAGAGATGGGGGACGCCACAGTGTATAGTGGTATTGTCACTGGGCTAGTAATCCATAGACCCAGGGTAATACTCTGGGGACCTGGGTTCTTTTTCTTCATTCATTCACTCATGGGACATGGACATTGATGGCTGGCCAGCAGTTTTTAAAGTTTTTTTAAAAGTTTATTTATTAGTGCCATAAGTAAGGCTTACATTAACACTGCAATGAAGTTTACTGTGAAAATCCCCCTAGTCGTCACACCCTGGCCCCTCTTCGGGTTACACTGAGGGAGAATGTAACACCTAACCAGCACATCTTTTGGAGGAAACCGGAGCACCCGGAGGAAACCCACGCAGACACGGGGAGAATGTGCAAACTCCACACAGACATTGACCCAAGCCGGGGATCGAACCCGGGTCCCTGGCGCTGTGAGGCAGCAATGATAACCACCGTGCCGCCCCATCTGTTGGAGGAGAAATATTCAAAGATAATGACAAGAAAATGAATATTTTTTAATGTCCAAATGGGTTTTCTCCAGGGTCGTGCACACAGCAGTATCCTGGAGACTGGCCATCTATCCCTGGAGATTCCAGTCCCATTATGGAGGGTTGGCAACTTTAGGTCTTGCTTCAACATCACATCCTAAAGGGGGACCCCACCGATGGGTGGAGCACTCTCTCAACACTGGAGTGTCAGCCTGAATCGCCATCTTGCCAGTTCATCCTCAAACATAAAGGGCAGCCTCGTGATTCCAGGTTACTGAAATCGCCACAGTCCCAGATGGCCATAGGCTGACTAGTGGTGATTTAACCTGAGGGTCGCCGCACCTCAGACGAGGGGCAAGGTTGAGAAGACGGGGCCTTCATGAATAATCTCAGCTGGTACGGGAATCGAGACCGCGCTATGGGCCTCGCTCTGTATCACAAACTAGCCGTCCAACCAACTGAGCTAAACCGACTCCCAGGACAGGCTTTTCCAGCCGCGCTCACCCCAAGGCTGGAAAATCCCACCCAACGTCAACGGACCTTTGCATGGTCCGTGTCCCGCCCCACTACAATTCCCGGGGCAGGCGGGACGGGAAAATTCCGTCCCCAGAGACTGCGGAGGAAGTGACGGCCTAGTGATATCATCGCTAGACTATTAATCCAGAAACTCAGCTAATGTTCTGGGGACCCGGGTTCGAATCCCGCCACGGCAGATGGTGGAATTTGAATTCAATAAAAAAATATCCGGAATTAGGAATCTACTGATGACCATATGGCGGCATGGTGGCACAGTGGTTAGCACTGCTGCCTCAGGGACCCGGGTTCGATTCCCGGTTTGGGTCACTGTCTGTGTGGAGTTTGTACATTCTCCCCGCGTCTGCGTGGGTTTCCTCCGGGTGCTCCGGTTCCCTCCCACAGTCCAAAAATGTGCGGGTTAGGTGGATTGGCCGTGCTAAATTGCCCTTTAGTGTCAGGGGGACTAGATAGGGTAAATGCGTGGGGTTATGGGGATGGGGCCTGGGTGGGATTATGGTCGGTGCAGACATGATGGGCCGAATGGCCTCCTTCTGCACTGTAAGGTTCTATGAAATCATTGTCGATTGTCAGAAAAACCCCATCTGGTTCACTAATGTCCCTTTAGGGAAGGAAATCTGCCGTCCTTACCCGGTCTGGCCTACATATGACTCCAGAGCCACAGCAATGTGGTTGACTCGCAACTGCCCTCTAAACAAGGACGACTAGGGATGGGCAGTAAATGCTGGCCCAGCCAGCGACGCCCATGTCCCACGAATGAATAAAAAATAATATTGAGAAGCCTTTTCAGCTTTTCATCAGTGAAGAATGTGTTGGGGGTTGGGTGAGTGGGGGTAGGGGGTAGGGGGTGGGGGGGAAAGAATTGTTCCTGCACTCAAAGAGGGAAGAAAGATTCGAATCCAAGAGGGGCAATCAGGTGGATGTGCCATGCCAGCTTCCAACCACGGTCACTTCCGGGGCGGGATTTTCCAGCCACGCTCAGCCCAAGACCTGCCCGAGGTCACCGGACCTTTGCCTGGCATCGCCACCCCTTCTCCACCCCCCACTCCTCCCCTCCCCCATCAGCTACGATTCTCGTGGTGGGCGGGACAGGAAAATTCCACCCCTCCCCCCCCCCCCCCCCCCCCCCCGCCATTTTCTGCCTTAATGCTAAACAACACATCGGGCAATAGGACCCAGCGGAATCCAAGCAGAGCGACTGTTTATCCCCAGTTTGGATTTGGGCACAGGTGTGTGCCAATCGGCACCGGCAAGGACATTCTCTGTCGCTCTGGAAGGCGGCGGAAAAAAATATCCCTTCGCCGAGACCCTGACGGCAGAACCCCGTAACGCCGAGGTGACTTGACCCGGGAGTATTGATCCCAGCTGGCGACTGACTGATTGCACAAGGTGCATTTTTTTGTTTTAAACTCCCAAAATCAGTCCTAACGGTTCACCCCCCCAGAAGGGACCTGTCGACGGAAACCGGGCTGCAGATGCCAAGGAGAAAGCAGCGGAATCTAAGCGTTTATTTTCCCCTCTGAGGAACTATCATGAGTGTGCAAAATGCCCACGACTTTGCCCCGCCAGTGGATGTTATGAGGACCACTGTGTCATGGAATACTCAAGCGGATATTGTAAGTACCTGAACGGGTTTCCTGAGAGGCTTGCTGCGTTGAGTTCTTTTTATTCCCGGCTTGCTCACTTAGCGGCACGGTGGCACAGTGGTTAGCACTGCTGCCTCACAGCGCCAGGGACCCAGGTTCGAATCCCGGCTTGGGTCACTGTCTGTGTGGAGTCTGCACATTCTCCCCGTGTCTGCGTGGGTTTCCTCCGGGTGCTCCGGTTTCCTCCCACAGTCCGAAAGACGTGCTGGTTAGGGTGCATTGACCCGAACAGACTGTGGGGACTAGGGGATTTTCACAGTAACTTCATTGCACTGTTAATGTCAGCCTGACTGATAAATAACTTTTGATAATCCTTAGCTTTCAGATAAAGCTCGGCACAACATCGTGGGCCGAAGGGCCTGTTCTGTGCTGTACTGTTCTATGTTTACCTGTTTTAACGCAGCCATATATTTCTGGTGTTGACACAACTCAGATTTAAGTTTATTTATTAGTGTCACAAGTCGGCTTACATTAACACTGCAATGAAGTTACTGTGAAAATCCCCCAGTCGCCACACTCCGGCGCCTGTTCGAGTTACACTGAGGGAGAATTTAGCACGGCCAATGCACCCTAACCCGCACGTCTTTCGGACTGTGGGAGGAAACCGGAGCACCCCGGAGGAAACCCACGCAGACACGGGGAGAATGTGCAAACTCCACACAGACAGTGACCCAAGCCGGGAATTGAACCCGGGTCCTTGGCGCTGTGAGGCAGCAGTGCTAACCACTGTGCCACCGCTCTGCCAGTGAAGTTTTAGGGTGTTGTTGAGCGGTTCAGTTGCGAGGTGTCAAGCGGTGGCTCGGTCGCGCCCCTGTGTCAGGAAGGGGATGATCTCAGGACCCCCCCCCCATCCTGAGCAACGAATGCTGGGCTGACCTGCCCACCCCCAGTACAGGAGGAGTGCTGCACTGTTGGAGGCACTGGTTGGAATTTTCCAACCCTTCCTGCTGGAGGGATCTTCCTGTCCCGCTGAAAGTGAC
Organism: Mustelus asterias; assembly: GCF_964213995.1. Lineage (NCBI taxonomy): Eukaryota > Metazoa > Chordata > Chondrichthyes > Carcharhiniformes > Triakidae > Mustelus > Mustelus asterias. The sequence continues at coordinate 13,644,502 of NC_135821.1, forward strand.
TCCCCCATCACCCCCACCTCCCCGCAATGCCGTGGTAGGTTCCCCAGCGGTGCAGCCAGCAAGCAAATGCAAGTGACTTCAGCGGGACTGGAAGACCCCACTGGCGGCCAATGGTGAACAACTTCTGTCACCAGAACACCCGTCATTGCGGAGGGAATGGAAAACCCTGGCAGTTGACTTTCAGATTAAACTGTCTTTCCTCTCAAATGGACTTGAAAATGAGGCGCAAAAACTGGAAAATCCTGGAAAATCTCAGCAGGTCTGACAGCAGTTGTGGAGAGAGAATAGAGCCAACGTTTCGAGTCTGGATGACCCTTCGTCAGAGCCTGACTCGAAACATTGGCTCTGTTCTCTCTCCAATGGCCGCCAACGGGATCTTCCAGTCCTGCCCAAGTCACGGCCATTTGCATTGCTTGCTAGTCTCACTGCTGGGGAAACCACCACGGCGTTATGGGTGGGGTCACTTTCAGCGGGACAGGAAAACCCTGCCAGCAGGGAGGGTTGGAAAGGACCTGCTGAGATTTTCCAGCACTTTTCTGCCGTTGTTTCAGATTCCAGCATCTGCTGTATTTTTATCTGGGCGGCACGGTGGCACAGGGGTTAACACTGCTGCTTCACAGCGCTAGGTTCCCGGGTTCAATTCCAGCCTTGGGTCACTGTCTGTGCGGAGTCTGCACGTTCTCCCCGTGTCTGCGTGGGTTTCCTCCGGGTGCTCCGGTTTCCTCCCACAGTCTGAAAGACGTGCTGGTTAGGTGGATTGGCCGTGCAAAATTGCACCTCAGTGTCAGGGGGAGCGGCAGGGTGAATATGTGGGGTTACAAAGAACAAAGAACAAAGAACAGTACAGCACAGGAAACAGGCCCTTCGGCCCTCCAAGCCTGTGCCGCTCCTTGGTCCAACTAGATCAATCGTTTGTATCCCTCCATTCCCAGGCTGCTCATGTGACTATCCAGGTAAGTCTTAAACGATGTCAGCGTGTCTGCCTCCACCACCCTACTTGGCAGCGCATTCCAGGCCCCCACCACCCTCTGTGTAAAAAACGTCCCTCTGATATCTGAGTTATACTTCGCCCCTCTCACCTTGAGCCCGTGACCCCTCGTGATCGTCAACTCCGACCTGGGAAAAAGCTTCCCACTGTTCACCCTATCTATCCCATTCATAATCTTGTACACCTCTATTAGATCTCCCCTCATTCTCCGTCTTTCCAGGGAGAACAACCCCAGTTTACCCAATCTCTCCTCATAGCTAAGACCCTCCATACCAGGCAACATCCTGGTAAACCTTCTCTGCACTCTCTCGAACGCCTCCACGTCCTTCTGGTAGTGCGGCGACCAGAACTGGACGCAGTACTCCAAATGTGGCCTAACCAGCGTTCTATACAGCTGCATCAGCAGACTACAGCTTTTATACTCTATACCCCGTCCTATAAAGGCAAGCATACCATATGCCTTCTTCACCACCTTCTCCACTTGTGTTGCCACCTTCAAGGATTTGTGGACTTGCACACCTAGGTCCCTCTGTGTTTCTATACTCCTGATGACTCTGCCATTTATTGTATAACTCCTCCCTACATTATTTCTTCCAAAATGCATCACTTCGCATTTATCTGGATTAAACTCCATCTGCCACCTCTCCGCCCAATTTTCCAGCCTATCTATATCCTGCTGTATTGCCCGACAATGCTCTTCGCTATCCGCAAGTCCAGCCATCTTCGTGTCATCCGCAAACTTGCTGATTACACCAGTTACACCTTCTTCCAAATCATTTATATATATCACAAATAGCAGAGACCCCAGTACAGAGCCCTGCGGAACACCACTGGTCACAGACCTCCAGCTGGAAAAAGACCCTTCGACCACTACCCTCTGTCTCCTATGGCCAAGCCAGTTCTCCACCCGTCTAGCCACTTCTCCTTGTATCCCATGAGCCTTAACCTTCTTAACCAACCTGCCATGTGGGACTTTGTCAAATGCCTTACTGAAATCCATATAGACGACATCCACGGCCCTTCCCTCATCAACCGTTTTTGTCACTTCCTCAAAAATTACGGGAATAGGGCCTGGGTGGGATTGTGGTTGGTGCAGACTCGATGGACCGAATGGCCTCCTTCTGCACTGTAGGGATTCTATGAAATCTATGAAAAATGTAGGGGTGTTACGGGGATAGGTAGGGGGAGAGGGCCTGGGTAAGATACTCTATCAGTGAGTCAGCACAGACTCGATGGGCTGAATGGCCTCCTTCTGCACTGCAGGGATTCTACCAGCCACCCGATGACACTACTCAGTGAAGAGTAGGGGAGTTCTCTGCGGCATCCTGCAACAATATTTATCCCTGACCAAACATCACTAAAAACAGATTATCTAATCGTTCTCGCGTTACAGCCTGTGGGAGTTCACCGTGCGACGATTAACTGCAATCTCTCCTATTTCAAAGGCAGCTATATCTCAATAATAAAGAGGATTTGATTGACTGTAAAATCCGTCAGGGACGGTGCTACATAAATGCAAATCTTTCTTTAGCTGCCCCCCCCCCCCCCCTGTTCACTGAGTATTTATCCCAACACTTTTCAAAATGAAACACAACACTGGGCTCATGTTCCCTTCTCCCAACTCCCCCAGGGATCAAAGCCCTGGTGTATTTTGCCTGCTTTGCCTTTTCTTGACAAGTTGGATGTCTTTCGGAATCGACAGACCGCAATGGGGGGAGGGTCGTTGTCACCAGGGGGTGAAGGAGTGGAATCTCCGTCTCTCTCACTATCCCTGCCGCCGAACACTCGCTGCCTATCCCGATCGAAGGCCCGCGACGTGTTCCCTCACCGCACCGACACAACAGGTGGCAGTCCCAACTCTGCTGCTCCCCACGGAGCTCTCAACTCATCGTTGGATCCCCGCCGCCTCCCCAAACCTTCGGGATTAATTAGCCACTCCTTCCAGCTTTCACTCAACCCAGGTTGGAACCGCTTCCATTCCGAGCCGAGGAGATGCATCCAAGATATTATTCACAGTTAAGTTGCGTCTTTGGAGGAGGAACTTCGGATTCAATAACTGGCACTTTCAGGATTGGGATCAGAAGCTTTTATTTTAATGCACAGTGGTTAGCACTGCTGCCTCACAGCGCCAGGGACCCGGGTTCGATTCCCGGCTCGGGTCACTGTCAGTTTGGAGTCTGCACGTTCTCCCCGTGTCTGCATGGGTTTCCTCCGGGTGCTCCGGTTTCATCCCACAGTCCAAAAGATGTGCTGGTTAGGTGGATTGGCCGTGCTAAATTGTCCCTTAGTATCCAAAGTTGTGTAGGTTAGGGGGATTGACCATGCTAAATTACCCCTTAATGTCCAAAGGTGTGTAGGTTAGGGGGATTGGCCATGCTAAATTGCCCCTTAGTGTCCAAAGATGTGCAGGTTAGGTGGATTGGCCGCACTAAATTCTCCCTCGGTGTACCAGAACAAGCGCCGGAATGTGGCAACTAGGGGATTTAATTTCAGTAACTCCATTGCAGTGTTAATGTGACACTAATAAATAAACTTTAACTTTAAATAAACAGGTGATTGGTGATGGAATTACACGCCTCGGTAAGATTATTACAAACCCAATAAACCGTTCACTTCAAAGCTCTCCTTGGTGACTTACTTGTGACACAAATAAACTTTAAAACTCAGTGGGTGGAATTTTCCCATCCCGCCCACCATGGGAATCGTGTTGGGTGGGGACAGGGCGGGGCCGGACATGGAAAGATCCATTGATCTCATTGACCCCTGATTTTCTGGCCACGCTCGCCCCAAAATGGGAAAAGCCCGCCCGAGGTCAATGTACCTTTGCATGGTCCGCCCCCTCCCCTCCCCCACCTCCCCACCCCCATCCCCCCACCCCCCCATTCCCTCCCCATCTGGATTCGAAACGTCTTTTCTCTCCTCACAGATGCTGCCAGACCTGCTGAGATTTTCCAGCATTTTCCTTTCTGGTTTCAGATTCCAGCATCCGCAGTAATTTGCTTTTACCCTGAACATCCCTCCTTTTCAGATAGCAGTCCAGTTCCCTGTTGATCGCCTCGATTGAATCTGCTTCCGCCTCACTCTCAGGCAACGTGTTCCAGACCCGACCACTCGCTGGGTGAACAAGTCTTTCCTCACCTCACTTTTGGTTTTTTCACTGATTGCTTTAAATCTGTTCCTGTCTCCTTCAGAATCCTTTCACAAATCACACACTTGTTATGGCGCAGAAGGAGGACATTGGGCCCATCGTGTCTGCACTGGCTCTCCAAACGAGCCTCACGACTTAGTGTCCATTCCCCTGCCATTACCCCGTACCCCCTGCACATTGTTTCTATTCAAATAATCATCCAATGCCCTCTAGAATGCCCTGATTGAACCTGCCCCTACTACACTTCCAGGCAGCGCATTCCAGACCACAATGATGGGTGGCACGGTGGCACAGTGGTTAGCACTGCTGCTTCACAGTGCCAGGGACCCGGGTTCAATTCCCGGCTTGGGTGACTGTCTGTGTGGAGTCTGCACGTTCTCCCTGTGTCTGCATGGGTTTCCTCTGAGTGCTCCGGTTTCATCCCACAGTTCGAAAGACGTGCGGGTTAGGTGCATTGGCCATACTAAATTGTCCCTTAGTGTCCAAAGATGTGCAGGTTAGGTGGATTGACCATGCTAAATTGCCCTTTAGTGTCCAAAGATGTGTAGGTTAGGTGGATTGGCCATGCTAAATTGTCCCCTAGTGTCCAAAGATGTGTAGGTTAGGTGGATTGGCCATGCTAAATTGTCCCCTAGTGTCCAAAGATGTGTAGGTTAGGTGGATTGGCCATGCTAAATTGCCCCTTAGTGTCCAAAGATGTGCAGGTTAGGTGGATTGGCCATGCTAAATTGCCCCTTAGTGTCCAAAGATGTGTAGGCTAGGTGGATTGGCCATGCTAAATTGCCCCTTAGTGTCCAAAGATGTGTAGGTTAGGTGGATTGGCCATGCTAAATTGCCCCTTAGTGTCCAAAGATGTGTAGGCTAGGTGGATTGGCCATCCTAAATTGCCCCTTAGTGTCAAGGGGACTAACTATGGTTAATGCATGGGGTTATGGGGATTGGGCCTGGGTGGGATTGTGGTTGGTGCAGATTCGATGGACCGAATGGCCTCCTTCTGCACCGTAGGGATTCTATGAACCACTCACTGGGTGAAAAGGTTTTTTCCCACATCACACTTGCTTCTTTAGCGAATCGCTGTCAATCTGTGTCCCTCTCGTTCTCCATCCTTTTACGAGCGGGAGCAGTTTCTCCCTCTCTACTCTGTCCAGTCCCCCTCATGATTTTGAACATCTCTGTCGAGCTTCCTCATCGCCTCCAAGGAGAACAGTCCCAACCTCTGTAATCTATCTTTGTAAATGAAGTTTCTCATCCCTGGAACCATCCTTGTGAATCTTTGCTGAAATCTCTTCAACTCCTTCACATCCATCCTAAAGTGTGGTGCCCAGGACTCAATGCGATACTCCAACTGAGGCCAAAGCAATCACTTACACAAATACAGCGTTAGCTCTTGCTGTATCCTTGTTAATAAAGCCCAGCATACTTTATGCTTTATTAACTGCTCTCTATACTGCCACCTGCAGTGATTTATGCACACATACACCCAGGACCCTCTGCTCCTGCACCCCCTTTAGAGTTGGACCCTTTATTTTACACTGGGCTCAACTCTCCGGTTCCACGCACTCAAGGGGACGCGGTGGCCTAGTGGTATTATCGCTCGAATCTTCATCTAGAAACTCAGCTAATGTTCTGGGGGTTACGGGGGATAGGACCTGGGTGGGATTGCTGGCAGTGCAGGATTGATGGGCAGAATGGCCTCCTCCTGCATTGTAGGGATGCTATGAAAAGCAAATGAGAAAAGGCTTTTCCACCCAGTGACTGGTTGGGGTCTGGGATGCGCTGCCTGGGTGTGTGGTGGATGCAGACACAATCGGGGCATTCGCAAGGGCATGAGATGATTATTTGAATAGAAGCAGGCGGTATTGGGGGAAATGCAGGGGAATGGGCACTAAATCATGATGCTCGTTTGGAGAGCCAGTGCAGACTTGATGGGACGAATGGCCTCCTTCAGCATCGTAACAGTTGTGTGATTTGTGAAAGGATTGTGAAGGAGACGGACACAGATTTAAAGGAATTGGAACAGAAACAAAAGTGGATTAAACGGGATTTGGACAGAGGGTTAGAGAGAGACAGAGGGTTAGAGTGGGGAGAGGGTTAGAGTGGGGAGAGGGTTAGAGTGGGGAGAGGGTTAGAGTGGGGAGAGGGTTAGAGTGGGGCAGAGGGTTAGAGTGGGGGAGAGGGTTAGAGTGGGGCAGAGGGTTAGAGTGGGGCAGAGGGTTAGAGTGGGGAGAGGGTTAGAGTGGGGAGAGGGTTAGAGTGGGGAGAGGGTTACAGTGGGGGAGAGGGTTAGAGTGGGGGAGAGGGTTAGAGTGGGGAGAGGGTTACAGTGGGGGAGAGGGTTAGAGTGGGGGAGAGGGTTAGAGTGAGGCAGGGGGTTAGAGTGGGGCAGAGGGTTAGAGTGAGGCAGAGGGTTAGAGTGGGACAGAGGGTTAGACTGGGGAGAGGGTTAGAGTGGGGAGAGCGTTAGAGTGGGGGAGAGGGTTAGAGTGGGGGAGAGGGTTAGAGTGGGGCAGAGGGTTAGAGTGGGGGAGAGGGTTAGAGTGGGGGAGAGGGTTCGAGTGGGGCAGAGGGTTAGAGTGGGGGAGAGGGTTGGAGTGGGGCAGAGGGTTGGAGTGGGGCAGAGGGTTGGAGTGGGGCAGAGGGTTAGAGTGGGGAGAGGGTTAGAGTGGGGCGGAGGGTTGGAGTGAGGCAGAGGGTTAGAGTAGGGAGAGGGTTAGAGTGGGGGAGAGGGTGAGAGTGGGGAGAGGGTTAGAGTGGTGGGGAGGGTTAGAGTGAGGCAGAGGGTTAGAGTGAGGCAGAGGGTTAGAGTGGGGGAGAGGGTTAGAGTGAGGCGGAGGGTTAGAGTGAGGCAGAGGGTTAGAGTGAGGCAGAGGGTTAGAGTGGGGCAGAGGGTTAGAGTGGGTAGAGGGTTAGAGTGGGGGAGAGGGTTAGAGTGGGGCTGAACGTTAGGGTGGGACAGAGGGTTAGAGTGGGGAGAGAGTTAGAGTGGGGGAGAGGGTTAGAGTGGGGAGAGGGTTAGAGTGGGGCAGAGGGTTAAAGTGGGGGAGAGGGTCAGAGCGGGGAGAGGGTTAGAGTGGGGGAGAGGGTTAGAGTGGGGGAGAGGGTTAGAGTGGGGAGAGGGTTAGAGTGGGGAAGAGGGTTAGAGTGGGGGAGAGGGTTAGAGTGGGGAGAGGGTTAGAGTGGGGGAGAGGGTTAGAGTGGGGGAGAGGGTTCGGGTGGGACAGAGGGTTAGAGCGGGGGAGAGGGTTAGAATGGGGTAGAGGGTTAGAGTGGGGGAGAGGGTTAGAATGGGGTAGAGGGTTAGAGTGAGGCAGAGGGTTGGAGTGGGGGAGAGGGTTAGAATGGGGTAGAGGGTTAGAGTGGGGTAGAGGGTTAGAGTGGGGGAGAGGGTTAGAATGGGGTAGAGGGTTAGAGTGAGGCAGAGGGTTGGAGTGGGGGAGAGGGTTAGAATGGGGTAGAGGGTTAGAGTGGGGGAGAGGGTTAGAATGGGGTAGAGGGTTAGAGTGGGGGAGAGGGTTAGAATGGGGTAGAGGGTTAGAGTTGGGGAGAGGGTTGGAGTGGGGGAGAGGGTTAGAATGGGGTAGAGGGTTAGAGTGGGGTAGAGGGTTAGAGTGGGGGAGAGGGTTAGAATGGGGTAGAGGGTTAGAGTGAGGCAGAGGGTTGGAGTGGGGGAGAGGGTTAGAATGGGGTAGAGGGTTAGAGTGAGGCAGAGGGTTGGAGTGGGGGAGAGGGTTAGAGTGGGGGAGAGGGTTAGAGTGGGGGAGAGGGTTAGAGTGGGGAAGAGGGTTAGAGTGAGGTGAATTGGGAGGACTGTTACTGCCATCTTTATTTATTAGTGACACAAGTAGGCTTACATTAACACGGCAATGAAGTTACTGTGAAAATTCCCCAGTCGCCCCAATCCGATGCCTGTTCGGGTACACTGAGGAAGAATTTAGCATGGCCAATGCACGGAACCAGCACGTCTTTCAGAGGAAACCAGAGCACCCGGGGCAAGCCCAAGCAGACACGGGGAGAACGTGCAGACTCCACACAGACAGTGACCCAAGCCGGGAATCGAACCCCGGCCCCTGGCGTTGTGAGGCTGCAGTGCTAACCACTGTGCCACCGTACCGCCCATCGTTTTAGTAGTTTTCTTTATGTAATATGTGCATCAAAAGTGGGGTTTTCCACCAAATCTATCAACATGGGGAAGTTCACCCCCGGCCAGCCCCAGCTCTGTAGTAAATCATTGCTAAAACATTCGACAGATATGACATATCGGTCAGTTCAGTCAGAGCAGGACTGTGTGATTAGATTACATGTGAAGGGTAATGTGAAGATAAAGACCCATTCAGACTCTGTCGGTCGAGTGACCTGATTCTGTACTTTGGTATCTCACTCATCTATAAAGACTTGCATTTATTTTCTTAAGGTCCGGTTAGGGACCAGTGTATTTCTTTTGTAAAGTAGACAAAATCTGAAATCTCAGTTACTTACGAAGAGGATAAAAAGCCACAAGGTGCCACAGTTTTAAACCAGTGGACGAACTTTGCCTGTACAAGAATGAAGAAAACAAGCAAGCAATACTATCGAAGATATTCTGACATCCAGAGGGGAGCGCGCGCGCAGAGCGGGGTTAGAGTGGATTACATGGATTAACAGCAACACTGTGATCAGACACGCAATCTACTGCATATTACACCACATTCACAACCAAGACAGATTCACCCAATTTTCTCAGCAGCTCACCCAGACCTCAGTGATCACGATGAGTCACAATATTTCCTTCAAACTCTGCTTTCCTCCTGAGGGATTTCTACTCCTCTCCTTCGAAGGTCGAACCTTTGGTTTCCCCGAGCAGCTCTAGCAACCCAGACTGCCCCAACGACAGTTCATCTCCCAGTGTGTTCAATCTCTTCTCCTGAGACTGCATCCCACCATCACAAGGCTGCACCCCAGTGTCTCATCAGTGGCACAGCCCCAACTCCTGAGCTGCTCTGAGCTCATCGCCACTCCCCCACAGGCTTTTCTTTACCCCAGCTGCCGGCTGCACGGAGCTGACGGCTGTTCAGCTGTGTGGGGCTGCAGTGCGCTAACAACCTCTCTGAGCCCCAACTCCCAGCAGCGCAAACAGCCCTTTAGTTGTGCTGTGACCCTTCAGTTTCCTCCAGCCCACACTAACTTCGTCACATTGGCTCATTTTTGTACCCAGTACTCCTGGCTTTTCACGGCCTCTCCCCAGGCAGGCACACTGCTGTCAGGATGCCCACATCATAGAATCCCTACAGTACAGAAGGAGGCCATTCGGCCCATCGAGCCTGCACCAACAACAATCCCACCCAGACCCTATTCCCATAACCCCACACATTTACCTTGCTAATCCCTCTGAGGGGAAATTTAGCCAATCCACCTAACCCGCACATCTTTGGACTGTGGGAGGAAACCGGAGCACCCGGAGGAAACCCAGCCAGACACGGGGAGAATGTGCAGACTCCACACAGACAGTGACCCGAGGCCGGAATTGAACCCGGGTCCCTGGCGCAGTGAGGTAGCAGTGCTAACCACTGTGCCACCGTGCCGCCCCCTTCAGCTCCTGTTCTCAGGTGGGACCCCGAGACCGCTGCTCACTGACCACCCCAGAACAAGCCTCGATGTGAACAAAACTCCCAATTTTAAGAATCCAACAAAAGAATGTTTCACGCCACACCCATGCAGCTATCGAAGAAAACTGTGATTATAACTGTACCTGTGATTATTTATATTCATTTATGGGATCTGGGCACCGCTGGCTAGGACAGCAATCATTATCCATCTCTAATCGCCCTTGAGAAGGTGGTGGTGAGCTGCCATCTTGAACCGCTGCAGTCCATGAGATGTAGGTACATCCATAGTGCTGTTAGGAAGGGAATTCCAAGATTTTGACCCTGCGACAGCGAAGGAACGGCCGATATATTTCCAAGTCAGGATGATGAGTGGCGCAGAGGGGAAACTCCAGGTGTTGGTATTCCCAGGTATCTGCTGCCCTTGTCTTTCTAGATGTTAGATGTCATGGGTTTGGAAGGTGCAGTCTAAGGAGCCTGGGTGAGTTGCTGCAGTGCGTCTTGTAGATGGTACACACTGCTGCCATTGTGCGTCAGTGATGGAGGGAGTGAATGTTTGTGGATGGAGTGCCACTCAAGCTTTGCCCTGGATGGTGTCGAGCTTCTTGAGTGTTGTTGGAGCTGCACCCATCCAGGCAAGTGGGGAGTTTTCCATCACACTCCTGACTTGCGCCTTGTGGATGGTGGACAGGCTTTGGGGAGTCAGGAGGTGAGTTACTCGCCGCAGGATTCCCTGCCCTTGTAGCTACAGTGACCCAAGCCGGGAATCAAATCCGGGTCCCTGGCACTGTGAGGCAGCAGTGCTAACCACTGTGCCACGCTGGGAATTATTTTCAGGACTTTGACCCAGTGAAGGAACAGCCAATATATTCCCAAATCAGGATGATGAGTGGCTTGAAGGTTCTGGTGTTCTCATGAATCTGCTGTCCTGGTAAAGGTTGTGGGTTTGGAAGATGCTATATAAGGAGGCTTGGGAGGCTACAGCAGTGCCCCTTGTATACAATACATCCTGCTGCTACTTTCAGTAAATGGTGCATGGAGTTTAAGATGGCGAATGGAGTGGTGATCAAGCAGGTTGCTTTGTCCTGGATGGTGATGAGCTCCTTGAGTGTTGGAGTTGCACTCATCGGGGCGAGTTTCCCTTTAGATCCTAGTATCTGCTTAGTGATAGTGAACGGGCTTTGAGAGGATTGGCTTCCAACAGCCTTTGTGTTTGGAGTAACTCCAACCAGTGGAGGGCTTTCCCTCCAATTCCCACTAACTCCAGTCTTGCCAGGGCTCCTTGATGCCACACTCGGTCAAATGCTGCCTTGATGTCAAGGACAGTCACTCTCACCCCACCTCTGGAGTTCAGCTCTTTTGCCCAAGTTTGAACCAAGGCTGTAATGAGGTCAGGAGCTGGGTGGCCCTGGCGGAACCCAATCTGAGCATCAGTGAGCAGGTTATTGCTGTGTGGGGGCGGCACAGCGGCGCAGTGGTTCGCACTGCTGCCTCACAGCGCCAGGAACCCCGGTTCGATTCCCAGTTTGGGTCATTGTCTGTGCGGAATCTGTACATTCTCCCCGTGTCTGCGTGGGTTTCCTCCGAGTGCTCCGGTTTCCTCCCCCAGTCCAAAAGACGTGCCGGTTAGGTGCATTGGCCATGCTAAATTCTCCCTCAGTTTACCCTAACAGGTGGCGACTAGGGGATTTTCACAGTAACTTCATTGCAGTGTTAATGCAAAACTAACCAATAAACTTTAACTTTGCAAGCACGGTTGATTACCCCTTCCATCAGTTTTTGCATGTTCAATCGTATACTGAAGGGGATGAATTGGATTTGTTCTGTATTTTGTGTACAGGACATACCTGGGCAATTTTCCACATTGTTGGGTAGATGCCAGTGTTGTAGCTGTACTGGAAGAGCTTGGCTTGGGGAGCGGCAAGTTCTGGAGTACAAGTCTTCAGTACCATTGCTGGAATATTGTCAGCGCCCATTGCCTTTGCAGTGCCCAGCGCCTTCTGCTGTTTATTGGCATCACGTGGAGTGAATGGAATTGGCTGGAGACTGGCATCCGATCCGTGATGCTGGGGACCTCCAGAGGAGGCCGAGATGGATCATCCAGTTCTGGCTGAAGAGGTTGCGAAGGCCTCATCTTTTGTCCAGATGGACGTGGAGGCTTTAGAGACAGTACAGAGGAGGTTTACCAGGATGTTGCCTGGTATGGAGGGGCTTAGTTATGAGGAGAGATTGGGTAAACTGGGGTTGTTCTCCCTGGAAAGACGGAGGATGAGGGGAGACTTAATAGAGGTGTAATAAATTATGAAAGGCATAGATAGGGTGAACGGTGGGAAGCTTTTCCCCAGGTCGTGGTGACGTTCACGAGGGGTCATAGGTTCAAGGTGAAGGGGGGGGAGGTTTAACACAGATATCAGAAGGACATATTTTACACAGGAGGTGGGGGGGCCTGGAATGCGCAGCCAGGCAAGGTGGTGGAGGCGGGGACACTGGGAACGTTTAAGACTTATCTAGAAAGCCATATGAACGGAATGGGAATGGAGGGATACAAAAGAATGGTCTAGTTTGGACCAGGAGCGGCACAGGCTTGGAGGGCCGAAGGGCCTGTTCCTGTGCTGTACTGTTCTTTGTTCTTTGTTTGTTATGTGCCTGGCTCCTCCATCGTTGAGGATGGGGATATTTGTGGAGCCTCCTCCCCCAGCGAGTTGTTTAATTGTCCATCACCATTCACGACTGGATGTGGCAGACTGCAGAGCTTGTATCTGATCTGTTGATTGTGGTGTTGCTTAGGTCTGTCTATCACATGTTGCTTGTGCTGTTTGGCATGTTTGCATTCTGTGGTGTGGTTTCACCAAGTTGGTGGCTCGTTTTTAAGAATGCCAGGTACTGCTCCTGGCATGCCCTCCTGCGTTCTTCATAGAACCAGGGCTGAACCCCCAGTTGGGTGGTAATGGTAGAGAGGGGGATATGAGGGGCCATGAGGTTACAGATTGCGGCTGAGTACAATCCTGCTGATTGGCCCAGAGTTGCTCGATTGGTTATTGTTTTAGCACAGTGGTAGCGCCACACTGCACGATGGAGGTTTCTTATTCGTTCATGGGATGTGGGCGTCGTTGGCTGGGCCAGCATTTATCGCCCATCCCTAGTCGCCCTTGAACTAAGTAGCTTGCCAGGCCACTTCAGAGGGCAGTTGAGAATCAACCACTGTGCCACTGCGCCGGTTGAGTTGGTGGACAGGGTGCCAATTAAGTGGGCTGCTTTGTCCTGGATGGTGTCGAGCTTCCTGAGTGTTGGAGCTGCACTCATCCAGGCAAGTGGGGAGTATCCTGTGGCTCTGGAATCACATGTAGGCCAGACCAGGTAAGGATGGCAGATTTCCTTCCCTAAAGGACGTTAGTAAACAGTGATGGTTTTTCCAACAATGGTTTCATGGTCATCAGTAGATTCTTTATTCCAGATTTTTGTTTTTATTGAATTCAAATTTCACCATCTGCCGTGGCGGGATTCGAACCCGGGTCCCCTAGAACATTGGCTGATTTTCTGGATTAGCGATAATACCACTAGGCCATCGACTCAAAGAACAAAGGACAAGGAACAGTACAGCACAGGCCCTTCAGCCCACCAAGCCTGTGCCGATCATGTTGTCCTACCCAGACCAACCGCCTGTATCCCTCTATTCCCCACCTGTTCATGTTTCTATCCAGATTAAGTCTTCAATATCACTAATGTAACTGCCTCAACCACCGCACTTGGCAGTGCATTCCAGGCCCCCACCACCCTCTGTGTTAAAAACTTCCCCCGCACACACCACATGATGGAGGGTATTTGTTTTTCACTCATTCGTGGGACATTGGCATCGCTGGCTGGGCCAGCATTTATTGCCCATCCCTAGTCGCCCGTGAACTGAGTGGCTTGCTCACTCATTTCAGAGGGCAGTTGAGAGTCAACCACATTGCTATGGCTCTGGAGTCCCATGTAGGCCAGATCGGGTAAGGAGGGCATCTCTCCTGAACCTTTCCCCCCAATGGGGGCCAATGGGGGGAGTGTACTCTCAATCTGAAGGGGACTTTGTCTCCATGAGGATTGTATGGTGGTCACTCCGACCAATAAGGTCATGGATAGATGCATCAACAACTGATAGATTTGGTGAGGGTAAGATCACATTGCTTTTAACCCTCTTGTTGGTCCCCTCGCCACGTGCTACAGAACCGGTCAGGCAGAGAGGTTTGTCGGGAGTTGGTCAGCTTGGTCAGTAACAGTGCCACTGAGCCACTCTTGGCGATGGGCATTACAGTCATGCCCTCGACACCCTCTGTTCTCCTTCCCAGTGGCGATCAATGTGGAGGAGTCCTGATTCATCAACCGATGGAGGGTGGAAGGTGGAGATCAGCAGGAGGTTTTCATGGCCAAGTTTGACTTGATGCCATGAGACTTCATTGGGTTCAAAGCCTGTCCACCATCTACAAGGCACAAGTCAGGAGTGTGATGGAATTCTCCCCACTTGCCTGGATGGGTGCAGCTCCAACAACACTCGAGAAGCTCGACACCATCCAGGACAAAGCAGCCCCGCTTGATTGGCACCCCATCTACAAGCTCAACCGGCACGGTGGCATGGCAGTTAGCACTGCTGCCTCACAGCGCCAGGGACCCAGGTTCGATTCCCGGCTTGGGTCGCTGTCTATGCGAGTTTGCATGTTCTCCCCGTGTCTGCGTGGGTTTCCTCCGGGTGCTCCGGTTTCCTCCCACAGTCCAGAGATGTGCGGATTAGGTGCATTGGCCGTGCTAAATTGCCCCTTAGTGTCAGGGGGACTAGCTAGGGTAATTGCATGGGGTTATGGGGATAGGACCTCGGTGGGATTGCGGTCGGTGCAGATTCGATGGGCCGAATGGCCTCCTTCTGCACTGTCAGGTTCTATGATTCTATGACTGTATGCCACCATGCCGTGCCACCTTTGGAGGGGTTCAGCCCTGCCAGTGCAGCAGGTATGTGTCTGGGACATTGCACTGAAAGTATGCTTTGGTGAGTATGGGCCATATTTAGCTCACCTCTGGCACAAACCCCCAGATGTTAGTTAGGAGGACTTGGCAAGAGCAACACTGCTCGTCTGGTGCCTAGGTTAATGCCGGGCAGATTTATTCCTTTGTAAAGTTTCTGGACGTGTTTTGATATGACTGAGTGGTTTGTGGATGCATTTCAGAGGGTCATCCAATCACATTCTGAGTGTCTGGAGTAGGCCGGACCAGATAAATGGCATTTGTGAATCAGATTTTTTTCTCTCTTGGTGATTTCTTTATCATCATTGCTGAGTCTAGCTTTAAATTCCAGATTCATACGTTCATTTAACTTTACGTTTGACCAGCTGCTGGGATTTGAACCCATGACGTTAGAACATTAGACTTGGGCCTCTGCAATACTTCCCCAAGGACACTACCACAACACCACTGACAGGACTCTGAAGAATGAGGGGCAGGATTCTCCCATAAATATTCTAAGTGCCGAATTCATGTAAAAACTGGAGTATATCCCGCTGTTTTTTTAAATCTCCTGCACTCTGAGCGTTGCAGAATGCACCAGTGTGAATCACGCTGAAAATCAGGGGCAGGACCTATTCCCACTGGAGAAGCCAGCAGCATAGTGCGGAGTGCGCCACTGCGCATGCGTCGATATGTCAGAG